>NW_027275560.1:425565-498805 GCF_030028105.1 Mobula birostris | reverse complement strand
TGACAC
The DNA here is from genome assembly GCF_030028105.1 of Mobula birostris. NCBI lineage: Eukaryota > Metazoa > Chordata > Chondrichthyes > Myliobatiformes > Myliobatidae > Mobula > Mobula birostris. Next base: position 498,799 of record NW_027275560.1, on the reverse strand, counting down.
TGGATTTTTGTACTTAGTTGGGGAGTGCGGCACTGGTTTTATGTAGTTAGATGGGTAAGATGGCACTGGTTTTATGTAGAGAGATGTGGAGAACGGCACTGGATTCATGTAGAGAGATGGAGAGTACGGCACTGGTATCATGTATATAGATGGGTAAGATTGCACTGGTTTTATGTAGAGAGATGTGGAGGACGGCACTGGATTCATGTAGAGAGATGGAGAGTACGGCACTGGTATTATGTATATAGATGGGTAGGATGGCAAGGGTCTTATGTAGATAGATCAGGAAGATGGCACTGGTTTTATGTACTTAGATGGGGAGGAAGGCGCTGGTTTTATCTAGTTCGTTGGGTACGACGGCACTGGTTTTATCTAGATAGATGGGGAGGACGACACTGGTTTTATGCAGACAGATGGGGAGGACGGTACTGGTTTTATGAGAGAGATGGAGGGTACGGCACAGGTATTATGTATATAGATGTGTAGGGTGGCACTGGTTTTATGTAGATAGATGGGTGGGACGGCACTGGTTTTATGTTGATGGATCAGTAGGACGGCACTGGTTTTATGTAGATAGATGAGTAGGATGGCACTGGTTTGATGTAGAGAGATGTGGAGGACGGCACTGGATTCATGTAGAGAGATGGAGAGAACGGGCACTGGATTTATGTAGATAGATGGGGAGGACGACACTGGTTTTATGTTGATGGATCAGTAGCACGGCACTGCTTTTATGCAGATAAATGGGTAGGACGGCAATGGTCTTATGCAGATAGATGAGGAAGATGGCACTGGTTTTATTTAGAGAGATGGAGAGGACGGCACTGGTATTACGTAGTTCGATGGGGAGGATGGCACTGGTTTTATCTAGTTCGTTGGGTACGACGGCACTGGTTTTATCTAGATTGATGGGGAGAACGACACTGGTTTTATGCAGACAGATGGGGAGTACGGTACTGGTTTTATGAGAGAGATGGAGAGTACGGCACTGGTATTATGTATATTGATGGGTAGGGTGGCACTGGTTTTATATAGAGAGATGGAATGGATGGCACTGGTTTTATGTAGATAGATGGGGAGGACGGCACTGGTTTTATGTAGATAGATGGAATGGATGGCACTGGTTTTATGTAGATAAATGGGGAGGACAGCACTGGTTTTATGTAGATAGATGGGGAGGATGGCACTGGTTTTATGTAGATAGATGAGTAGGATGGCACTGATTTTATGTAGATAGATGGGGAGGACGGCACTTGTTTTATGTAGTTAGATGGGGAGGACGGCACTGGTATTATGTAGAGAGATGGAAAGGATGGCACTAGTTTTCGATAGATAGATGGGGAGGACGGCACTGTTTTTCTGTAGATAGATGGGGAGGACGACACTGGTTTTATGTTGATGGATGGCGAGGACTGCACTGGTTTTATGTACATAGATGGGTAGGACGGCAATAGCCTTTTGCAGATAGATGAGGAAGATGGCCCTGGTTTTATGTAGAGAGATGGAGAGGACGGCACTGGTATTATGTAGTTAGATGGCGAGGATGGCACTGGTTTTATCTAGTTCGTTGGGTACGACGGCACTGGTTTTATCTAGATTGATGGGGAGGACGACACTGGTTTTATGCAGACAGATGGGGAGGACGGTACTGGTTTTATGAGAGAGATGGAGAGTACGGCACTGGTATTTTGTATATAGGTGGGTAGGGTGGCACTGGTTATATGTAGAGATATGCAGAGGACAGGACTGGTTTTATGTAGATAGATGGGGAGTATGGCACTGGTTTTATGTAGATAGATGGGTAGGATGGCACTGGTTTTATGCAGATAGATGGGGAGGACGGCACTGGTTTTATCTAGTTCGTTGGGTACGACGGCACTGGTTTTATCTAGATTGATGGGGAGAACGACACTGGTTTTATGCAGACAGATGGGGAGGACGGCACAGGTTTTATGTAGTTAGATGGGTAGGATGGCACTGGTTTTATGTAGACGGGTGGGTAGGACGGCTCTGGTTTTATTTAGAGAGATGGGGTGGATGGCACTGGTTTTATGTTGATGGATCAGTAGCACGGCACTGGTTTTATGTAGATAGATAGGTAGGACGGCAATGGTCTTATGTAGATAGATGAGGAAGATGGCACTGGTTTTATGTAGAGAGATGGAGAGGACAAAAGTGGTTTTATGTAGAGAGATCGAGAGGACGGCACTGGTGTTATGTCGATAGATGGGGAGGACAAAAGTGGTTTTATGTAGAGAGATCGAGAGGACGGCACTGGTTTTATGTATATAGATGGGTAGGACGGCAATAGTATTATGTATATAGATGGGTAGGACGGCACTGGTTTTATGTAGATAGATGAGGAGGACGGAAGTGGTTTTATGTAGTTAGACGGGTAGGAGGGGACTGGTTTTATTTAGAGAGATGGGGTGGATGGCACTGGTTTTATGTTGATGGATCAGTAGGACGGCACTGGTTTTATGTAGATAGATGAGTAGGATGGCACTGGTTTTATGTAGATAGATGTGGAGGACGGCACTGGATTCATGTAGAGAGATGGAGAGAACGGGCACTGGTTTTATGTAGATAGAAGGGGTGGACTGCACTGGTTTCATGTAGATAGTTGGGGAGGACGACACTGGTTTTATGTTGATGGATCAGTAGCACGGCACTGGTTTTATGTAGATAGATGGGTACGACGGCAATGGTCTTATGCAGATAGATGAGGAAGATGGCACTGGTTTTATGTAGAGTGATGGAGAAGACGGCACTGGTATTATGTAGTTAGATGGGGAGGATGGCGCTGGTTTTATCTAGTTCGTTGGGTACGACGGCACTGGTTTTATCTAGATTGATGGATAGGACGACACTGGTTTTATGCATACAGATGGGGAGGACGGTACTGGTTTTATGAGAGAGATGGAGAGTACGGCACTGATATTATGTATATAGATGTGTAGGGTGGCACTGGTTTTATGTAGAGAGATGCAGAGGAGAGGACTGGTTTTATGTAGATAGATGGGGAGGACGGCACTGGTTTTATGTAGATAGATGGGTAGGATGGCACTGGTTTTATGTAGATAAATGGGGAGGACGGCACTGGTTTTATGTAGATAGATGGGGAGGATGGCACTGGTTTTATGTAGATAGATGAGTAGGATGGCACTGATTTTATGTAGATAGATGGGGAAGACGGCACTTGTTTTATGTAGATAGATGGGGAGGACGGCACTGGTATTATGTAGAGAGATGGAAAGGACGGCACTGGTTTTATCTAGATAGATGGGGAGGACGACACTGGTTTTATGCAGACAGATGGGGAGGACGGTACTGGTTTTATGAGAGAGATGGAGGGTACGGCACTGGTATTATGTATATAGATGTGTAGGGTGGCACTGGTTTTATGTTGATGGATCAGTAGGACGGCACTGGTTTTATGTAGATAGATGAGTAGGATGGCACTGGTTTGATGTAGAGAGATGGAGAGGACGGCACTGGTATTACGTAGTTAGATGGGGAGGATGGCACTGGTTTTATGTTGATGGATCAGTAGGACGGCACTGGTTTTATGTAGATAGATGGGTAGGACTGCAATGGTCTTAAGCAGATAGATGAGGAAGATAGCACTGGTTTTATGTAGAGAGATGGAGAGGACGGCACTGGTATTATGTAGTTAGATGGGGAGGTTGGCACTGGTTTTAGCTAGTTCGTTGGGTACGACGGCACTGGTTTTATCTAGATTGATGGGGAGGACGACACTAGTTTTATGCAGACAGATGGGGACGACGGTACGTGTTTTATGAGAGAGATGGAGAGTACGGCACTGGTATTATGTATATAGATGGGTAGGGTGGCACTGGTTTTATGTAGAGAGATGCAGAGGACAGGACTGGTTTTATTTAGATAGATGGGGAGGACGGCACTGGTTTTATGTAGATAGATGGGTAGGATGGCACTGGTTTTATGTAGATAGATGGGGAGGATGACACTGGATTTTTGTACTTAGTTGGGGAGTGCGGCACTGGTTTTATGTAGTCAGATGGGTAAGATGGCACTGGTTTTATGTAGAGAGATGTGGAGGACGGCACTGGTATTATGTATATAGATGGGTAAGTTTGCACTGGTTTTATGTAGAGAGATGTGGAGGACGGCACTGGATTCATGTAGAGAGATGGAGAGTACGGCACTTGTATTATGTATATAGATGTGTAGGATGGCAAGGGTCTTATGTAGATAGATGAGGAAGATGGCACTGGTTTTATGTACTTAGATGGGGAGGAAGACGCTGGTTTTATCTAGTTCGTTGGGTACGACGGCACTGGTTTTATCTAGATAGATGGGGAGGACGACACTGGTTTTATGCAGACAGATGGGGAGGATGGTACTGGTTTTATGAGAGAGATGGAGAGTACGGCACTGATATTATGTATATAGATGGGTAGGGTGGCACTGGTTTTATGTAGATAGATGGGTGGGACGGCACTGGTTTTATGTTGATGGATCAGTAGGACGGCACTGGTTTTATGTAGATAGATGAGTAGGATGGCACTGGTTTGATGTAGAGAGATGTGGAGGACGGCACTGGATTCATGTAGAGAGATGGAGAGAACGGGCACTGGTTTTATGTAGATAGATGGGGAGGACGACACTGGTTTTATGTTGATGGATCAGCAGCACGGCACTGCTTTTATGCAGATAGATGGGGAGGACGGCACTGGTTTTACGTAGATAGATAGGGAGGATGGCACTGGTTTTATGTAGATAGATGAGTAGGATGGCACTGATTTTATGTAGATACATGGGGAGGACGGCACTTGTTTTATGTAGTTAGATGGGGAGGACGGCACTGGTATTATGTAGAGAGATGAAAAGGATGGCACTGGTTTTATCTAGATAGATGGGGAGGACGACACTGGTTTTATGCAGACAGATGGGGAGGACGGTACTGGTTTTATGAGAGAGATGGAGGGTACGGCACAGGTATTATGTATATAGATGTGTAGAGTGGCACTGGTTTGATGTAGAGAGATGGGTGGGACGGCACTGGTTTTATGTTGATGGATCAGTAGGACGGCACTGGTTTTATGTAGATAGATGAGTAGGATGGCAATGGTTTGATGTAGAGAGATATGGAGGACGGCACTGGATTCATGTAGAGAGATGGAGAGAACGGGCACTGGTTTTAAGTAGATAGATGGGGTGGACTGCACTGGTTTTATGTAGATAGATGGCGAGGACGACACTGGTTTTATGTTGATGGATCAGTAGCACGGCACTGCTTTTATGTAGATAGATGGGTAGGACGGCAATGGTCTTATGCAGATAGATGAGGAAGATGGCACTGGTTTTATGTAGAGAGATGGAGAGGATGGCACTGGTATTATGTAGTTAGATGGGGAGGAAGGCACTGGTTTTATCTAGTTCGTTGGGTACGACGGCACTGGTTTTATCTAGATTGATGGGGAGAACGACACTGGGTTTATGCAGACAGATGGGGAGGACGGTACTGGTTTTATGAGAGAGATGGAGAGTACGGCACTGGTATTATGTATATAGATGGGTAGGGTGGCACTGGTTTTATGTAGAGAGATGCAGAGGACAGGACTGGTTTTATGTAGATAGATGGGGAGGACGGCACTGGTTTTATGTAGATAGATGGGTAGGATGGCACTGGTTTTATGTAGATAGATGGGGAGGACGGCACTGGTTTTATGTAGATAGATATGAGGATGGCACTGGTTTAATGTTGACGGATCAGTAGCTCGGCACTGGTTTTATGTAGATAGATGGGTAGGATGTCAATAGTCTTATGCAGATAGATGAGGAAGATGGCACTGGTTTTATGTAGAGAGATGGAGAGGACGGCATTGGTATTATGTAGTTAGATGGCGAGGATGGCACTGGTTTTATCCAGTTCGTTGGGTACGACGGCACTGGTTTTATCTAGATTGATGGGGAGAACGACTCTGGTTTTATGCAGACAGATAAGGAGGACGGCACAGGTTTTATGTAGTTAGATGGGTAGGATGGCACTGGTTTTATGTAGACGGGTGGGTAGGACGGCACTGGTTTTATTTAGAGAGATGGGGTGGATGGCACTGGTTTTATGTTGATGGATCAGTAGCACGACACTGGTTTTATGTAGATAGATAGGTAGGACGGCAATGGTCTTATGTAGATAGATGAGGAAGATGGCACTGGTTTTATGTAGAGAGATCGAGAGGACGGCACTGGTTTTATGTAAATAGATGGGTAGGACGGCAATGGTATTATGTATATAGATGGGTAGGACGGCACTGGTTTTATGTAGATAGATGAGGAGGACGGCACTGGTTTTATGTAGTTAGACGGGTAGGAGGGCACTGGTTTTATTTAGAGAGATGGGGTGGGTGGCACTGGTTTTATGTTGATGGATCAGTAGGACGGCACTGGTTTTATGTAGATAGATGAGTAGGATGGCACTGGTTTTATGTAGATAGATGTGGAGGACTGCACTGGATTCGTGTAGAGAGATGGAGAGAACGGGCACTGGTTTTATGTAGATAGAAGGGGTGGACTGCACTGGTTTTATGCAGACAGATGGGGAGGACGGTACTGGTTTTATGAGAGAGATGGAGAGTACGGCACTGGTATTATGTATATAGATGTGTAGTGTGGCACTGGTTTTATGTAGAGAGATGCAGAGGACAGGACTGGTTTTATGTAGATAGATGGGGAGGACGGCACTGGTTTTATGTAGATAGATGGGTAGGATGGCACTGGTTTTATGTAGATAAATGGGGAGGACGGCACTGGTTTTATGTAGATAGATGGGGAGGATGGCACTGGTTTTATGTAGATAGATGAGTAGGATGGCACTGATTTTATGTAGATAGATGGGGAGGACGGCATTTGTTTTATGTAGTCAGATGGGGAGGACGGCACTGGTATTATGTAGACAGATGGAAAGGATGGCACTAGTTTTATATAGATAGATGGGGAGGACGGCACTGTTTTTCTGTAGATAGATGGGGAGGACGACACTGGTTTTATGTTGATGGATCATTAGCACGGCACTGGTTTTATGTAGATAGATGGGTACGACGGCAATGGTCTTAAGCAGATAGATGAGTAGGATGGCACTGATTTTATGTAGATAGAAGGGGTGGACGACACTGGTTTTATGTAGATAGATGGGTAGGACGGCACTGGTTTTATGTAGAGAGATAGAGAGGACGGCACTGGTTTTATCTAGATTGATGGGGAGGACGACACTGGTTTTATGCAGACAGATGGGGAGGACGGTACTGGTTTTATGAGAGAGATGGAGAGTACGGCACTGGTATTATGTATATAGATGGGTAGGGTGGCACTGGTTTTATGTAGAGAGATGCAGAGGACAGGACTGGTTTTATGTAGATAGATGGGGAGGACGGCACTGGTTTTATGTAGATAGATGGGTAGGATGGCACTGGTTTTATGTAGATAGATGGGGAGGATGACACTGGATTTTTGTACTTAGTTGGGGAGTGCGGCACTGGTTTTATATAGTTAGATGGGTAAGATGGCACTGGTTTTATGTAGAGAGATGTGGAGGACGGTACTGGATTCATGTAGAGAGATGGAGAGTACGGCACTGGTATTATGTATATAGATGGGTAAGATTGCACTGGTTTTATGTAGAGAGATGTGGAGGACGGCACTGGACTCATGTAGAGAGATGGAGAGTACGGCACTGGTATTATGTATATAGATGGGTAGGATGGCAAGGGTCTTATGTAGATAGATGAGGAAGATGGCACTGGTTTTATGTACTTAGATGGGGAGGAAGGCGCTGGTTTTATCTAGTTCGTTGGGTACGACGGCACTGGTTTTATCTAGATAGATGGGGAGGACGACACTGGTTTTATGCAGACAGATGGGGAGGACGGTACTGGTTTTATGAGAGAGATGGAGAGTACGGCACTGATATTATGTATATAGATGGGTAGGGTGGCACTGGTTTTATGTAGATAGATGGGTGGGACGGCACTGGTTTTATGTTGATGGATCAGTAGGACGGCACTGGTTTTATGTAGATAGATGAGTAGGATGGCACTGGTTTGATGTAGAGAGATGTGGAGGACGGGACTGGATTCATGTAGAGAGATGGAGAGAACGGGCACTGGTTTTATGTAGATAGATGGGGAGGACGACACTGGTTTTATGTTGATGGATCAGTAGCACGGCACTGCTTTTATGCAGATAGATGGGGAGGACGGCACTGGTTTTACGTAGATAGATAGGGAGGATGGCACTGGTTTTATGTAGATAGATGAGTAGGATGGCACTGATTTTATGTAGATACATGGGGAGGACTGCACTTGTTTTATGTAGTTAGATGGGGAGGACGGCACTGGTATTATGTAGAGAGATGAAAAGGATGGCACTGGTTTTATGTAGATAGATGGGGAGGACGACACTGGTTTTATGCAGACAGATGGGCAGGACGGTACTGGTTTTATGAGAGAGATGGAGGGTACGGCACAGGGATTATGTATATAGATGTGTAGGGTGGCACTGGTTTTATGTTGATGGATCAGTAGGACGGCACTGGTTTTATGTAGATAGATGAGTAGGATGGCACTGGTTTGATGTAGAGAGATGGAGAGGACGGCACTGGTATTATGTAGTTAGATGGCGAGGATGGCACTGGTTTTATCCAGTTCGTTGGGTACGACGGCACTGATTTTATCTAGATTGATGGGGAGAACGACACTGGTTTTATGCAGACAGATAGGGAGGACGGCACAGGTTTTATGTAGTTAGATGGGTAGGATGGCACTGGTTTTATGTAGACGGGTGGGTAGGGCGGCACTGGTTTTATGTAGATAGAAGGGGTGGACTGCACTGGTTTCATGTAGATAGTTGGGGAGGACGACACTGGTTTTATGTTGATGGATCAGTAGCACGGCACTGGTTTTATGTAGATAGATGGGTACGACGGCAATGGTCTTATGCAGCCAGATGAGGAAGATGGCACTGGTTTTATGTAGAGAGATGGAGAGGACGGCACTGGTATTATGTAGTTAGATGGGGAGGTTGGCACTGGTTTTATCTAGTTCGTTGGGTACGACGGCACTGGTTTTATCTAGATTGATGGGGAGGACGACACTGGTTTTATGCAGACAGATGGGGAGGACGGTACTGGTTTTATGAGAGAGATGGAGAGTACGGCACTGGTATTATGTATATAGATGGGTAGGGTGGCACTGGTTTTATGTAGAGAGATGCAGAGGACAGGACTGGTTTTATGTAGATAGATGGGGAAGACGGCACTGGTTTTATGTAGATAGATGGGTAGGGTGGCACTGGTTTTATGTAGAGAGGTGCAGAGGACAGGACTGGTTTTATGTAGATAGATGGGGAGGACGGCACTGGTTTTATGTAGATAGATGGGTAGGATGGCACTGGTTTTATGTAGATAGATGGGGAGGATGACACTGGATTTTTGTACTTAGTTGGGGAGTGCGGCACTGGTTTTATGTAGTTAGATGGGTAAGATGGCACTGGTTTTATGTAGAGAGATGTGGAGGACGGCACTGGATTCATGTAGAGAGATGGAGAGTACGGCACTGGTATTATGTATATAGATGGGTAAGATTGCACTGGTTTTATGTAGAGAGATGTGGAGGACGGTACTGGATTCATGTAGAGAGATGGAGAGCACGGCACTGGTATTATGTATATAGATGGGTAGGATGGCAAGGGTCTTATGTAGATAGATGAGGAAGATGGCACTGGTTTTATGTACTTAGATGGGGAGGAAGGCGCTGGTTTTATCTAGTTCGTTGGGTACGACGGCACTGGTTTTATCTAGATAGATGGGGAGGACGACACTGGTTTTATGCAGACAGATGGGGAGGACGGTACTGGTTTTATGAGAGAGATGCAGACTACGGCAGTGGTATTATGTATATAGATGGGTAGGGTGGCACTGGTTTTATGTAGAGAGATGCAGAGGACAGGACTGGTTTTATGTAGATAGATAGGGAGGACGGCACTGGTTTTATGTAGATAGATGGGGAGGATGACACTGGATTTTTGTACTTAGTTGGGGAGTGCGGCAGTGGTTTTATGCAGTTAGATGGGTACGATGGCACTGGTTTTATGTAGAGAGATGTGGAGGACGGCACTGGATTCATGTAGAGAGATGGAGAGTACGGCACTGGTATTATGTATATAGATGGGTAGGATGGCAAGGGTCTTATGTAGATAGATGAGGAAGATGGCACTGGTTTTATGTACTTAGATGGGGAGGAAGGCGCTGGTTTTATCTAGTTCGTTGGGTACGACGGCACTGGTTTTATCTAGATAGATGGGGAGGACGACACTGGTTTTATGCAGACAGATGGGGAGGATGGTACTGGTTTTATGAGAGAGATGGAGAGTACGGCACTGATATTATGTATATAGATGGGTAGGGTGGCACTGGTTTTATGTAGATAGATGGGTGGGACGGCACTGGTTTTATGTTGATGGATCAGTAGGACGGCACTGGTTTTATGTAGATAGATGAGTAGGATGGCACTGGTTTGATGTAGAGAGATGTGGAGGACGGCACTGGATTCATGTAGAGAGATGGAGAGAACGGGCACTGGTTTTATGTAGATAGATGGGGAGGACGACACTGGTTTTATGTTGATGGATCAGTAGCACGGCACTGCTTTTATGCAGATAGATGGGGAGGACAGCACTGGTTTTACGTAGATAGATAGGGAGGATGGCACTGGTTTTATGTAGATAGATGAGTAGGATGGCACTGATTTTATGTAGATACATGGGGAGGACGGCACTTGTTTTATGTAGTTAGATGGGGAGGACGGCACTGGTATTATGTAGAGAGATGAAAAGGATGGCACTGGTTTTATGTAGAGAGATGGAGAGGATGGCACTGGTATTATGTAGTTAGATGGGGAGGAAGGCACTGGTTTTATCTAGTTCGTTGGGAACGACGGCACTGGTTTTATCTAGATTGATGGGGAGAACGACACTGGGTTTATGCAGACAGATGGGGAGGACGGTACTGGTTTTATGAGAGAGATGGAGAGTACGGCACTGGTATTATGTATATAGATGGGTAGGGTGGCACTGGTTTTATGTAGAGAGATGCAGAGGACAGGACTGGTTTTATGTAGATAGATGGGGAGGACGGCACTGGTTTTATGTAGATAGATGGGTAGGATGGCACTGGTTTTATGTAGATAGATATGAGGATGGCACTGGTTTAATGTTGACGGATCAGTAGCTCGACACTGGTTTTATGTAGATAGATGGGTAGGATGTCAATAGTCTTATGCAGATAGATGAGGAAGATGGCACTGGTTTTATGTAGAGACATGGAGAGGACGGCATTGGTATTATGTAGTTAGATGGCGAGGATGGCACTGGTTTTATCCAGTTTGTTGGGTACGACGGCACTGGTTTTATCTAGATTGATGGGGAGAACGACTCTGGTTTTATGCAGACAGATAAGGAGGACGGCACAGGTTTTATGTAGTTAGATGGGTAGGATGGCACTGGTTTTATGTAGACGGGTGGGTAGGACGGCACTGGTTTTATTTAGAGAGATGGGGTGGATGGCACTGGTTTTATGTTGATGGATCAGTAGCACGACACTCGTTTTATGTAGATAGATAGGTAGGACGGCAATGGTCTTATGTAGATAGATGAGGAAGATGGCACTGGTTTTATGTAGAGAGATCGAGAGGACGGCACTGGTTTTATGTAAATAGATGGGTAGGACGGCAATGGTATTATGTATATAGATGGGTAGGACGGCACTGGTTTTATGTAGATAGATGAGGAGGACGGCACTGGTTTTATGTAGTTAGACGGGTAGGAGGGCACTGGTTTTATTTAGAGAGATGGGGTGGGTGGCACTGGTTTTATGTTGATGGATCAGTAGGACGGCACTGGTTTTATGTAGATAGATGAGTAGGATGGCACTGGTTTTATGTAGATAGATGTGGAGGACTGCACTGGATTCGTGTAGAGAGATGGAGAGAACGGGCACTGGTTTTATGTAGATAGAAGGGGTGGACTGCACTGGTTTCATGCAGATAGTTGGGGAGGACGACACTGGTTTTATGTTGATGGATCAGTAGCACGGCACTGGTTTTATGTAGATAGATGGGTACGACGGCAATGGTCTTATGCAGACAGATGAGGAAGATGGCACTGGTTCTATGTAGAGAGATGGAGAGGACGGCACTGGTATTATGTAGTTAGATGGGGAGGATGGCACTGGTTTTATCTAGTTCGTTGGGTACGACGGCACTGGTTTTATCTAGATTGATGGGGAGGACGACACTGGTTTTATGCAGACAGATGGGGAGGACGGTACTGGTTTTATGAGAGAGTTGGAGAGTACGGCACTGGTATTATGTATATAGATGGGTAGGATGGCACTGGTTTTATGTAGATAGATGGGGAGGATGACACTGGATTTTTGTACTTAGTTGGGGAGTGCGGCTCTGGTTTTATGTAGTTAGATGGGTAAGATGGCACTGGTTTTATGTAGAGAGATGTGGAGGACGGCACTGGATTCATGTAGAGAGATGGAGAGTACGGCACTGGTATTATGTATATAGATGGGTAGGATGGCAAGGGTCTTATGTAGATAGATGAGGAAGATGGCACTGGTTTTATTGACTTAGATGGGGAGGAAGGCGCTGGTTTTATCTAGTTCGTTGGGTACGACGGCACTGGTTTTATCTAGATAGATGGGGAGGACGACACTGGTTTTATGCAGACAGATGGGGAGGACGGTACTGGTTTTATGAGAGAGATGGAGGGTACGGCACTGGTATTATGTATATAGATGTGTAGGATGGCACTGGTTTTATGTAGATAGATGGGTGGGACGGCACTGGTTTTATGTTGATGGATCAGTAGGACGGCACTGGTTTTATGTAGATAGATGAGTAGGATGGCACTGGTTTGATGTAGAGAGATGGGGAGGACGGCACTGGATTCATGTAGAGAGATGGAGAGAACGGGCACTGGTTTTATGTAGATAGATGGGGAGGACGACACTGGTTTTATGTTGATGGATCAGTAGTACGGCACTGCTTTTATGCAGATAGATGGGTAGGACGGCAATGGTCTTATGCAGATAGATGCGGAAGATGGCACTGGTTTTATGTAGAGAGATGGAGAGGACGGCACTGGTATTACGTAGTTAGATGGGGAGGATGGCACTGGTTTTATCTAGTTCGTTGGGTACGACGGCACTGGTTTTATCTAGATTGATGGGGAGAACGACACTAGTTTTATGCAGACAGATGGGGAGGACGGTACTGGTTTTATGAGAGAGATGGACAGTACGGCACTGGTATTATGTATATAGATGGGTAGGGTGGCACTGATTTTATATAGAGAGATGGAATAGATGGCACTGGTTTTATGTAGATAGATGGGGAGGACGGCACTGGTTTTATGTAGATAGATGGGGAGGCTGGCACTGGTTTTATGTAGATAGATGAGTAGGATGGCACTGATTTTATGTAGATAGATGGGGAGGACGGCACTTGTTTTATGTAGTTAGATGGGGAGGACGGCACTGGTATTATGCAGAGAGATGGAAAGGATGGCACCAGTTTTATATAGATAGATGGGGAGGACGGCACTGTTTTTCTGTAGATAGATGGGGAGGACGACACTGGTTTTATCTTGATGGATGGCGAGGACTGCACTGGTTTTATGTACATAGATGGGTAGGACGGCAATAGCCTTATGCAGATAGATGAGGAAGATGGCACTGGTTTTATGTAGAGAGATGAAGAGGACGGCACTGGTATTATGTAGTTAGATGGGGAGGATGGCACTGGTTTTATCTAGTTCGTAAGGTACGACGGCACTAGTTTTATCTAGATTGATGGGGAGAACGACACTGGGTTTATGCAGACAGATGGGTAGGGTGGCACTGGTTTTATGTAGAGAGATGCAGAGCACGGCACTGGTTTTATGTAGTTAGATGGGGAGGACGGCACTGGTATTATGTAGAGAGATGGAAAGGATGGCACTGGTTTTATGTAGATAGATGGGGAGGATGATACTGGTTTTTTGTACTTAGTTGGGGAGGACGGCACTGGATTCATGTAGTTAGAAAGGTAAGATGGCACTGGTTTTATGTAGAGAGATGGAGAGGACGGCACTGGTATTATGTAGTTAGATGGGGAGGAAGGCGCTGGTTTTATCTAGTTCGTTGGGTACGATGGCACTGGTTTTATCTAGATAGATGGGGAGGACGACACTGGTTTTATGCAGACAGATGGGGAGGACTTTACTGGTTTTATGAGAGAGATGGAGGGTACGGCACAGGTATTATGTATATAGATGTGTAGGGTGGCACTGGTTTTACGTAGATAGATGGGTGGGACGGCACTGGTTTTATGTTGATGGATCAGTAGCACGGCACTGCTTTTATGCAGATAGATGGGTAGGACGGCAATGGTCTTATGCAGATAGATGAGGAAGATGGCACTGGTTTTATGTAGAGAGATGGAGGGAACGGCACTGGTATTACGTAGTTAGATGGGGAGGATGGCACTGGTTTTATCTAGTTCGTTGGGTACGACGGCACTGGTTTTATAAAGATTGATGGGGAGGACGGCACTGGTTTTATGTAGATAGATGGGGAGGATGGCACTGGTTTTATGTATATAGATGAGTAGGATGGCACTGATTTTATGTAGATAGATGGGGAGGACAGCACTTGTTTTATGTAGTTAGATGGGGAGGATGGCACTGGTATTATGTAGAGAGATGGAAAGGATGGCACTAGTTTTATATAGATAGATGGGGAGGACGGCACTGTTTTTCTGTAGATAGATGGGGAGGACGACACTGGTTTTATGTTGATGGATCAGTAGCACGGCACTGGTTTTATGTAGATAGATGGGTAGGACGGCAATGGTCTTATGCAGATAGATGAGGAAGATGGCACTGGTTTTATGTAGAGAGATGGAGAGGACGGCACTGGTATTATGTAGTTAGATGGGGAGGTTGGCACTGGTTTTATCTAGTTCGTTGGGTACGACGGCCCTGGTTTTATCTAGATTGATGGGGAGGACGACACTAGTTTTATGCAGACAGATGGGGAGGACGGTACGTGTTTTATGAGAGAGATGGAGAGTACGGCACTGGTATTATGTATATAGATGGGTAGGGTGGCACTGGTTTTATGTAGAGAGATGCAGAGGACAGGACTGGTTTTATGTAGATAGATGGGGAGGACGGCACTGGTTTTATGTAGATAGATGGGTAGGATGGCACTGGTTTTATGTAGATAGATGGGGAGGATGACACTGGATTTTTGTACTTAGTTGGGGAGTGCGGCACTGGTTTTATGTAGTTAGATGGGTAAGATGGCACTGGTTTTATGTAGAGAGATGTGGAGAACGGCACTGGATTCATGTAGAGAGATGGAGAGTACGGCACTGGTATCATGTATATAGATGGGTAAGATTGCACTGGTTTTATGTAGAGAGATGTGGAGGACGGCACTGGATTCATGTAGAGAGATGGAGAGTACGGCACTGGTATTATGTATATAGATGGGTAGGATGGCAAGGGTCTTATGTAGATAGATCAGGAAGATGGCACTGGTTTTATGTACTTAGATGGGGAGGAAGGCGCTGGTTTTATCTAGTTCGTTGGGTACGACGGCACTGGTTTTATCTAGATAGATGGGGAGGACGACACTGGTTTTATGCAGACAGATGGGGAGGACGGTACTGGTTTTATGAGAGAGATGGAGGGTACGGCACAGGTATTATGTATATAGATGTGTAGGGTGGCACTGGTTTTATGTAGATAGATGGGTGGGACGGCACTGGTTTTATGTTGATGGATCAGTAGGACGGCACTGGTTTTATGTAGATAGATGAGTAGGATGGCACTGGTTTGATGTAGAGAGATGTGGAGGACGGCACTGGATTCATGTAGAGAGATGGAGAGAACGGGCACTGGATTTATGTAGATAGATGGGGAGGACGACACTGGTTTTATGTTGATGGATCAGTAGCACGGCACTGCTTTTATGCAGATAAATGGGTAGGACGGCAATGGTCTTATGCAGATAGATGAGGAAGATGGCACTGGTTTTATTTAGAGAGATGGAGAGGACGGCACTGGTATTACGTAGTTCGATGGGGAGGATGGCACTGGTTTTATCTAGTTCGTTGGGTACGACGGCACTGGTTTTATCTAGATTGATGGGGAGAACGACACTGGTTTTATGCAGACAGATGGGGAGTACGGTACTGGTTTTATGAGAGAGATGGAGAGTACGGCACTGGTATTATGTATATTGATGGGTAGGGTGGCACTGGTTTTATATAGAGAGATGGAATGGATGGCACTGGTTTTATGTAGATAGATGGGGAGGACGGCACTGGTTTTATGTAGATAGATGGAATGGATGGCACTGGTTTTATGTAGATAAATGGGGAGGACAGCACTGGTTTTATGTAGATAGATGGGGAGGATGGCACTGGTTTTATGTAGATAGATGAGTAGGATGGCACTGATTTTATGTAGATAGATGGGGAGGACGGCGCTTGTTTTATGTAGTTAGATGGGGAGGACGGCACTGGTATTATGTAGAGAGATGGAAAGGATGGCACTAGTTTTCGATAGATAGATGGGGAGGACGGCACTGTTTTTCTGTAGATAGATGGGGAGGACGACACTGGTTTTATGTTGATGGATGGCGAGGACTGCACTGGTTTTATGTACATAGATGGGTAGGACGGCAATAGCCTTTTGCAGATAGATGAGGAAGATGGCCCTGGTTTTATGTAGAGAGATGGAGAGGACGGCACTGGTATTATGTAGTTAGATGGCGAGGATGGCACTGGTTTTATCTAGTTCGTTGGGTACGACGGCACTGGTTTTATCTAGATTGATGGGGAGGACGACACTGGTTTTATGCAGACAGATGGGGAGGACGGTACTGGTTTTATGAGAGAGATGGAGAGTACGGCACTGGTATTTTGTATATAGGTGGGTAGGGTGGCACTGGTTATATGTAGAGATATGCAGAGGACAGGACTGGTTTTATGTAGATAGATGGGGAGTATGGCACTGGTTTTATGTAGATAGATGGGTAGGATGGCACTGGTTTTATGCAGATAGATGGGGAGGACGGCACTGGTTTTATCTAGTTCGTTGGGTACGACGGCACTGGTTTTATCTAGATTGATGGGGAGAACGACACTGGTTTTATGCAGACAGATGGGGAGGACGGCACAGGTTTTATGTAGTTAGATGGGTAGGATGGCACTGGTTTTATGTAGACGGGTGGGTAGGACGGCTCTGGTTTTATTTAGAGAGATGGGGTGGATGGCACTGGTTTTATGTTGATGGATCAGTAGCACGGCACTGGTTTTATGTAGATAGATAGGTAGGACGGCAATGGTCTTATGTAGATAGATGAGGAAGATGGCACTGGTTTTATGTAGAGAGATGGAGAGGACAAAAGTGGTTTTATGTAGAGAGATCGAGAGGACGGCACTGGTGTTATGTCGATAGATGGGGAGGACAAAAGTGGTTTTATGTAGAGAGATCGAGAGGACGGCACTGGTTTTATGTATATAGATGGGTAGGACGGCAATAGTATTATGTATATAGATGGGTAGGACGGCACTGGTTTTATGTAGATAGATGAGGAGGACGGAAGTGGTTTTATGTAGTTAGACGGGTAGGAGGGGACTGGTTTTATTTAGAGAGATGGGGTGGATGGCACTGGTTTTATGTTGATGGATCAGTAGGACGGCACTGGTTTTATGTAGATAGATGAGTAGGATGGCACTGGTTTTATGTAGATAGATGTGGAGGACGGCACTGGATTCATGTAGAGAGATGGAGAGAACGGGCACTGGTTTTATGTAGATAGAAGGGGTGGACTGCACTGGTTTCATGTAGATACTTGGGGAGGACGACACTGGTTTTATGTTGATGGATCAGTAGCACGGCACTGGTTTTATGTAGATAGATGGGTACGACGGCAATGGTCTTATGCAGATAGATGAGGAAGATGGCACTGGTTTTATGTAGAGTGATGGAGAAGACGGCACTGGTATTATGTAGTTAGATGGGGAGGATGGCGCTGGTTTTATCTAGTTCGTTGGGTACGACGGCACTGGTTTTATCTAGATTGATGGATAGGACGACACTGGTTTTATGCATACAGATGGGGAGGACGGTACTGGTTTTATGAGAGAGATGGAGAGTACGGCACTGATATTATGTATATAGATGTGTAGGGTGGCACTGGTTTTATGTAGAGAGATGCAGAGGAGAGGACTGGTTTTATGTAGATAGATGGGGAGGACGGCACTGGTTTTATGTAGATAGATGGGTAGGATGGCACTGGTTTTATGTAGATAAATGGGGAGGACGGCACTGGTTTTATGTAGATAGATGGGGAGGATGGCACTGGTTTTATGTAGATAGATGAGTAGGATGGCACTGATTTTATGTAGATAGATGGGGAAGACGGCACTTGTTTTATGTAGATAGATGGGGAGGACGGCACTGGTATTATGTAGAGAGATGGAAAGGACGGCACTGGTTTTATCTAGATAGATGGGGAGGACGACACTGGTTTTATGCAGACAGATGGGGAGGACGGTACTGGTTTTATGAGAGAGATGGAGGGTACGGCACTGGTATTATGTATATAGATGTGTAGGGTGGCACTGGTTTTATGTTGATGGATCAGTAGGACGGCACTGGTTTTATGTAGATAGATGAGTAGGATGGCACTGGTTTGATGTAGAGAGATGGAGAGGACGGCACTGGTATTACGTAGTTAGATGGGGAGGATGGCACTGGTTTTATGTTGATGGATCAGTAGGACGGCACTGGTTTTATGTAGATAGATGGGTAGGACTGCAATGGTCTTAAGCAGATAGATGAGGAAGATAGCACTGGTTTTATGTAGAGAGATGGAGAGGACGGCACTGGTATTATGTAGTTAGATGGGGAGGTTGGCACTGGTTTTAGCTAGTTCGTTGGGTACGACGGCACTGGTTTTATCTAGATTGATGGGGAGGACGACACTAGTTTTATGCAGACAGATGGGGACGACGGTACGTGTTTTATGAGAGAGATGGAGAGTACGGCACTGGTATTATGTATATAGATGGGTAGGGTGGCACTGGTTTTATGTAGAGAGATGCAGAGGACAGGACTGGTTTTATTTAGATAGATGGGGAGGACGGCACTGGTTTTATGTAGATAGATGGGTAGGATGGCACTGGTTTTATGTAGATAGATGGGGAGGATGACACTGGATTTTTGTACTTAGTTGGGGAGTGCGGCACTGGTTTTATGTAGTCAGATGGGTAAGATGGCACTGGTTTTATGTAGAGAGATGTGGAGGACGGCACTGGTATTATGTATATAGATGGGTAAGTTTGCACTGGTTTTATGTAGAGAGATGTGGAGGACGGCACTGGATTCATGTAGAGAGATGGAGAGTACGGCACTTGTATTATGTATATAGATGTGTAGGATGGCAAGGGTCTTATGTAGATAGATGAGGAAGATGGCACTGGTTTTATGTACTTAGATGGGGAGGAAGACGCTGGTTTTATCTAGTTCGTTGGGTACGACGGCACTGGTTTTATCTAGATAGATGGGGAGGACGACACTGGTTTTATGCAGACAGATGGGGAGGACGGTACTGGTTTTATGAGAGAGATGGAGGGTACGGCACTGGTATTATGTATATAG
Source organism: Mobula birostris (assembly GCF_030028105.1). Lineage (NCBI taxonomy): Eukaryota > Metazoa > Chordata > Chondrichthyes > Myliobatiformes > Myliobatidae > Mobula > Mobula birostris. The sequence goes on along the minus strand of NW_027275560.1, from coordinate 479,035 downwards.
ATGTGTAGGGTGGCACTGGTTTTATGTAGATAGATGGGTGGGACGGCACTGGTTTTATGTTGATGGATCAGTAGGACGGCACTGGTTTTATATAGATAGATGAGTAGGATGGCACTGGTTTGATGTAGAGAGATGTGGAGGACGGCACTGGATTCATGTAGAGAGATGGAGAGAACGGGCACTGGTTTTATGTAGATAGATGGGGAGGACGACACTGGTTTTATGTTGATGGATCAGTAGCACGGCACTGCTTTTATGCAGATAAATGGGTAGGACGGCAATGGTCTTATGCAGATAGATGAGGAAGATGGCACTGGTTTTATGTGGAGAGATGGAGAGGACGGCACTGGTATTACGTAGTTGGATGGGGAGGATGGCACTGGTTTTATCTAGTTCGTTGGGTACGACGGCACTGGTTTTATCTAGATTGATGGGGAGGACGGCACTGGTTTTATGTAGATAGATGGGGAGGATGGCACTGGTTTTATCTATATAGATGAGTAGGATGGCACTGGTTTTATGTAGAGAGATGGAGAGGACGGCACTGATATTATGTATATAGATGTGTAGGGTGGCACTGGTTTTATGTAGAGAGATGCAGAGGAGAGGACTGGTTTTATGTAGATAGATGGGGAGGACGGCACTGGTTTTATGTAGATAAATGGGGAGGACGGCACTGGTTTTATGTAGATAGATGGGGAGGATGGCACTGGTTTTATGTAGATAGATGAGTAGGATGGCACTGATTTTATGTAGATAGATGGGGAGGACGGCACTTGTTTTATGTAGTTAGATGGGGAGGACGGCACTGGTATTATGTAGAGAGATGGAAAGGACGGCACTGGTTTTATCTAGATAGATGGGGAGGACGACACTGGTTTTATGCAGACAGATGGGGAGGACGGCACTGATATTATGTATATAGATGTGTAGGGTGGCACTGGTTTTATGTAGAGAGATGCAGAGGAGAGGACTGGTTTTATGTAGATAGATGGGGAGGACGGCACTGGTTTTATGTAGATAAATGGGGAGGACGGCACTGGTTTTATGTAGATAGATGGGGAGGATGGCACTGGTTTTATGTTGATGGATCAGTAGGACGGCACTGGTTTTATGTAGATAGATGAGTAGGATGGCACTGGTTTGATGTAGAGAGATGTGGAGGACGGCACTGGATTCATGTAGAGAGATGGAGAGAACGGGCACTGGTTTGATGTAGATAGATGGGGAGGACGACACTGGTTTTATGTTGATGGATCAGTAGCACGGCACTGCTTTTATGCAGATAGATGGGTAGGACGGCAATGGTCTTATGCAGATAGATGAGGAAGATGGCACTGGTTTTATGTAGAGAGATGGAGAGGACGGCACTGGTATTACGTAGTTAGATGGGGAGGATGGCACTGGTTTTATCTAGTTCGTTGGGTACGACGGCACTGGTTTTATCTAGATTGATGGGGAGAACGACACTGGTTTTATGCAGACAGATGGGGAGGACGGTACTGGTTTTATGAGAGAGATGGAGAGTACGGCACTGGTATTATGTATATAGATGGGTAGGGTGGCACTGGTTTTATATAGAGAGATGGAATGGATGGCACTGGTTTTATGTAGATAGATGGGGAGGACGGCACCGGTTTTATGTAGATAGATGGGTAGGATAGCACTGGTTTTATGTAGTTAGATGGGGAGGACGGCACTGGTATTATGTAGAGAGATGAAAAGGATGGCACTGGTTTTATGTTGATAGATGGGGAGGATGATACTGGTTTTTTGTACGTAGTTGGGGAGGAAGGCGCTGGTTTTATCTAGTTCGTTGGGTACAACGGCACTGGTTTTATCTAGATAGATGGGGAGGACGACACTGGTTTTATGCAGACAGATGGGGAGGACGGTACTGGTTTTATGAGAGAGATGGAGGGTATGGCACAGGTATTATGTATATAGATGTGTAGGGTGGCACTGGTTTGATGTAGAGAGATGGGTGGGACGGCACTGGTTTTATGTTGATGGATCAGTAGGACGGCACTGGTTTTATGTAGATAGATGAGTAGGATGGCACTGGTTTTACGTAGATTGATGGGGAGGACGACACTGGTTTTATGTTGATGGATCAGTAGCACCGCACTGCATTTATGTAGATAGATGGGTAGGACGGTAATGGTCTTATGCAGATAGATGAGGAAGATGGCACTGGTTTTATGTAGAGAGATGGAGAGGACAGCACTGGTATTATGTAGTTAGATGGGGAGGATGGCACTGGTTTTATCTAGTTCGTTGGGTACGACGGCACTGGTTTTATCTAGATTGATGGGGAGAACGACACTGGTTTTATGTAGATAGATGGGTAGGATAGCACTGGTTTTATGTAGATAGATGGGGAGGACGTCACTGGTTTTACGTAGATAGATAGGGAGTATGGCACTGGTTTTATGTAGATAGATGGGTAGGAGGGCACTGGTTTTATGTAGATAGATGAGTAGGATGGCACTGGTTTTATGTAGATAGATGTGGAGGACGGCACTGGATTCATGTAGAGAGATGGAGAGAACGGGCACTGGTTTTATGTAGATAGAAGGGGTGGACTGCACTGGTTTCATGTAGATAGTTGGGGAGGACGACACTGGTTTTATGTTGATGGATCAGTAGCACGGCACTGGTTTTATGTAGATAGATGGGTACGACGGCAATGGTCTTATGCAGATAGATGAGGAAGATGGCACTGGTTTTATGTAGAGAGATGGAGAGGACGGCACTGGTATTATGTAATTAGATGGGGAGGATGGCACTGGTTTTATCTAGTTCGTTGGGTACGACGGCACTGGTTTTATCTAGATTGATGGGGAGGACGACACTGGTTTTATGCAGACAGATGGGGAGGACGGTACTGGTTTTATGAGAGAGATGGAGAGTACGGCACTGGTATTATGTATATAGATGTGTAGGGTGGCACTGGTTTTATGTGGAGAGATGCAGAGGACAGGACTGGTTTTATGTAGATAGATGGGGAGGACGGCACTAGTTTTATGTAGATAGATGGGTAGGATGGCACTGGTTTTATGTAGATAAATGGGGAGGACGGCACTGGTTTTATGTAGATAGATGGGGAGGATGGCACTGGTTTTATGTAGATAGATGAGTAGGATGGCACTGATTTTATGTAGATAGATGGGGAGGACGGCACTTGTTTTATGTAGTTAGATGGGGAGGACGGCACTGGTATTATGTAGAGTGATGGAAAGGATGGCACTAGTTTTATATAGATAGATGGGGAGGACGGCACTGTTTTTCTGTAGATAGATGGGGAGGACGACACTGGTTTTATGTTGATGGATCAGTAGCACGGCACTGGTTTTATGTAGATCGATGGGTAGGACGGCAATGGTCTTAAGCAGATAGATGAGGAAGATGGCACTGGTTTTATGTAGAGAGATGGAGAGGACGGCACTGGTATTATGTAGTTAGATGGGGAGGTTCGCACTGGTTTTATCTAATTCGTTGGGTACGACGGCACTGGTTTTATCTAGATTGATGGGGAGGACGACATTGGTTTTATGCAGACAGATGGGGAGGACGGTACTGGTTTTATGAGAGAGATGGAGAGTACGGCACTGGTATTATGTATATAGATGTGTAGGGTGGCACTGGTTTTATGTAGAGAGATGCAGAGGAGAGGACTGGTTTTATGTAGATAGATGGGGAGGACGACACTGGTTTTATGTAGATAAATGGGGAGGACGGCACTGGTTTTATGTAGATAGATGGGGAGGATGGCACTGGTTTTATGTAGATAGATGAGTAGGATGGCACTGATTTTATGTAGATAGATGGGGAGGACGGCACTTGTTTTATGTAGTTAGATGGGGAGGACGGCACTGGTATTATGTAGAGAGATGGAAAGGACGGCACTGGTTTTATCTAGATAGATGGGTAGGACGACACTGGTTTTATGCAGACAGATGGGGAGGACGGTACTGGTTTTATGAGAGAGATGGAGGGTACGGCACTGGTATTATGTATATAGATGTGTAGGGTGGCACTGGTTTTATGTTGATGGATCAGTAGGACGGCACTGGTTTTATGTAGATAGATGAGTAGGATGGCACTGGTTTGATGTAGAGAGATGTGGAGGACGGCACTGGATTCATGTAGAGAGATGGAGAGAACGGGCACTGGTTTGATGTAGATAGATGGGGAGGACGACACTGGTTTTATGTTGATGGATCAGTAGCACGGCACTGCTTTTATGCAGATAGATGGGTAGGACGGCAATGGTCTTATGCAGATAGATGAGGAAGATGGCACTGGTTTTATGTAGAGAGATGGAGAGGACGGCACTGGTATTACGTAGTTAGATGGGGAGGATGGCACTGGTTTTATCTAGTTCGTTGGGTACGACGGCACTGGTTTTATCTAGATTGATGGGGAGAACGACACTGGTTTTATGCAGACAGATGGGGAGGACGGTACTGGTTTTATGAGAGAGATGGAGAGTACGGCACTGGTATTATGTATATAGATGGGTAGGGTGGCACTGGTTTTATATAGAGAGATGGAATGGATGGCACTGGTTTTATGTAGATAGATGGGGAGGACGGCACTGGTTTTATGTAGATAGATGGGTAGGATAGCACTGGTTTTATGTAGTTAGATGGGGAGGACGGCACTGGTATTATGTAGAGAGATGAAAAGGATGGCACTGGTTTTATGTTGATAGATGGGGAGGATGATACTGGTTTTTTGTACGTAGTTGGGGAGGAAGGCGCTGGTTTTATCTAGTTCGTTGGGTACAACGGCACTGGTTTTATCTAGATAGATGGGGAGGACGACACTGGTTTTATGCAGACAGATGGGGAGGACGGTACTGGTTTTATGAGAGAGATGGAGGGTATGGCACAGGTATTATGTATATAGATGTGTAGGGTGGCACTGGTTTGATGTAGAGAGATGGGTGGGACGGCACTGGTTTTATGTTGATGGATCAGTAGGACGGCACTGGTTTTATGTAGATAGATGAGTAGGATGGCACTGGTTTGATGTACAGAGATATGGAGGACGGCACTGGATTCATGTAGAGAGATGGAGCGAACGGGCACTGGTTTTATGTAGATAGATGGGGTGGACTGCACTGGTTTTATGTAGATTGATGGGGAGGACGACACTGGTTTTATGTTGATGGATCAGTAGCACCGCACTGCATTTATGTAGATAGATGGGTAGGACGGTAATGGTCTTATGCAGATAGATGAGGAAGATGGCACTGGTTTTATGTAGAGAGATGGAGAGGACGGCACTGGTATTATGTAGTTAGGTGGGGAGGATGGCACTGGTTTTATCTAGTTCGTTGGGTACGACGGCACTGGTTTTATCTAGATTGATGGGGAGAACGACACTGGTTTTATGTAGATAGATGGGTAGGATAGCACTGGTTTTATGTAGATAGATGGGGAGGACGTCACTGGTTTTACGTAGATAGATAGGGAGTATGGCACTGGTTTTATGTAGATAGATGGGTAGGAGGGCACTGGTTTTATGTAGATAGATGAGTAGGATGGCACTGGTTTTATGTAGATAGATGTGGAGGACGGCACTGGATTCATGTAGAGAGATGGAGAGAACGGGCACTGGTTTTATGTAGATAGAAGGGGTGGACTGCACTGGTTTCATGTAGATAGTTGGGGAGGACGACACTGGTTTTATGTTGATGGATCAGTAGCACGGCACTGGTTTTATGTAGATAGATGGGTACGACGGCAATGGTCTTATGCAGATAGATGAGGAAGATGGCACTGGTTTTATGTAGAGAGATGGAGAGGACGGCACTGGTATTATGTAATTAGATGGGGAGGATGGCACTAGTTTTATCTAGTTCGTTGGGTACGACGGCACTGGTTTTATCTAGATTGATGGGGAGGACGACACTGGTTTTATGCAGACAGATGGGGAGGACGGTACTGGTTTTATGAGAGAGATGGAGAGTACGGCACTGGTATTATGTATATAGATGTGTAGGGTGGCACTGGTTTTATGTGGAGAGATGCAGAGGACAGGACTGGTTTTATGTAGATAGATGGGGAGGACAGCACTAGTTTTATGTAGATAGATGGGTAGGATGGCACTGGTTTTATGTAGATAAATGGGGAGGACGGCACTGGTTTTATGTAGATAGATGGGGAGGATGGCACTGGTTTTATGTAGATAGATGAGTAGGATGGCACTGATTTTATGTAGATAGATGGGGAGGACGGCACTTGTTTTATGTAGTTAGATGGGGAGGACGGCACTGGTATTATGTAGAGTGATGGAAAGGATGGCACTAGTTTTATATAGATAGATGGGGAGGACGGCACTGTTTTTCTGTAGATAGATGGGGAGGACGACACTGGTTTTATGTTGATGGATCAGTAGCACGGCACTGGTTTTATGTAGATCGATGGGTAGGACGGCAATGGTCTTAAGCAGATAGATGAGGAAGATGGCACTGGTTTTATGTAGAGAGATGGAGAGGACGGCACTGGTATTATGTAGTTAGATGGGGAGGTTGGCACTGGTTTTATCTAATTCGTTGGGTACGACGGCACTGGTTTTATCTAGATTGATGGGGAGGACGACATTGGTTTTATGCAGACAGATGGGGAGGACGGTACTGGTTTTATGAGAGAGATGGAGAGTACGGCACTGGTATTATGTATATAGATGGGTAGGGTGGCACTGGTTTTATGTGGAGAGATGCAGAGGACAGGACTGGTTTTATGTAGATAGATGGGGAGGACGGCACTGGTTTTATGTAGATGGATGGGTAGGATGGCACTGGTTTTATGTAGATAGATGGGGAGGATGACACTGGATTTTTGTACTTAGCTGGGGAGTGCGGCACTGGTTTTATGTAGTTAGATGGGTAAGATAGCACTGGTTTTATGTAGAGAGATGTGGAGGACGGCACTGGATTCATGTAGAGAGATGGAGAGTACGTCACTGCTATTATGTATATAGATGGGTAAGATTGCACTGGTTTTATGCAGAGAGATGTGGAGGATGGCACCGGATTCATGTAGAGAGATGGAGAGTACGGCACTGGTATTATGTATATAGATGGGTAGGATGGCAAGGGTCTTATGTAGATAGATGAGGAAGATGGCACTGGTTTTATGTACTTAGATGGGGAGGAAGGCGCTGGTTTTATCTAGTTCGTTGGGTACGACGGCACTGGTTTTATCTAGATAGATGGGGAGGACGACACTGGTTTTATGCAGACAGATGGGGAGGACGGTACTGGTTTTATGAGAGAGATGGAGGGTACGGCACTGGATTTATGTTGATGGATCATTAGGACGGCACTGGTTTTATGTAGATAGATGAGTAGGATGGCACTGGTTTGATGTAGAGAGATGTGGAGAACGGCACTGGATTCATGTAGAGAGATGGAGAGAACGGGCACTGGTTTTATGTAGATAGATGGAGAGGACGACACTGCTTTTATGCTGATGGATCAGTAGCACGGCACTGCTTTTATGCAGATAGATGGGGAGGACGGCACTTGTTTTATGTAGTTAGATGGGGAGGATGATACTGGTTTTATGTTGATGGATCAGTAGCACGGCACTGCATTTATGTAGATAGATGGGTAGGACGGTAATGGTCTTATGCAGATAGATGAGGAAGATGGCACTGGTTTTATGTAGAGAGATGGAGAGGACGGCACTGGTATTATGTAGTTAGATGGGGAGGATGGCACTGGTTTTATCTAGTTCGTTGGGTACGACGGCACTGGTTTTATTTAGATTGATGTGGAGAACGACACTGGGTTTATGCAGACAGATGGGGAGGACGGCACTGGTTTTATGTAGATAGATATGAGGATGGCACTGGTTTTATGTTGATGGATCAGTAGCACGGCACTGGCTTTATGTAGATAGATAGGTAGGACGGCAATGGTCTTATGCAGATAGATGAGGAAGATGGCACTGGTTTTATGTAGAGAGATGGAGAGGACGGCACTGGTATTACGTAGTTAGATGGGGAGGATGCCACTGGTTTTATCTAGTTCGTTGGGTACGACGGCACTGGTTTTATCTAGATTGATGGGGAGAACGACACTGGTTTTATGTAGATAGATGGGTAGGATAGCACTGGTTTTATGTAGATAGATGGGGAGTACGTCACTGGTTTTACGTAGATAGATAGGGAGGATGGCACTGGTTTTATGTAGATAGATGGGTAGGAGGGCACTGGTTTCATTTAGAGAGATGGAGTGGATGGCACTGGTTTTATTTTGATGGATCAGTAGCACGGCACTGGTTTTATGTAGATAGATGGGTACGACGGCAATGGTCTTATGCAGATAGATGAGGAAGATGGCACTGGTTTATGTAGAGAGATGGAGAGGACGGCACTGGTATTATGTAGTTAGATGGGGAGGAAGGCGCTGGTTTTATCTAGTTCGTTGGGTACGACGGCACTGGTTTTATCTAGATAGATGGGGAGGACGACACTGGGTTTATGCAGACAGATGGGGAGGACTTTACTGGTTTTATGAGAGAGATGGAGGGTACGGCACAGGTATTATGTATATAGATGTGTAGGGTGGCATTGGTTTTATGTAGATAGATGGGTGGGACGGCACTGGTTTTATGTTGATGGATCAGTAGGACGGCACTGGTTTTATGTAGATAGATGGGTAGGACGGCAATAGTCTTATGCAGATAGATGAGGAAGATGGCACTGGTTTTATGTAGAGAGATGGAGAGGACGGCACTGGTATTATGTAGTTAGATGGGTAGGACGGCACTGGTTTTATGTAGATAGATGAGGAGGACGGCACTGGTTTTATGTAGTTAGATGGGTAGGAGGGCACTGGTTTTATATAGAGAGATGGGGTGGATGGCACTGGTTTTATGTTGATGTATCAGTAGGACTGCACTGGTTTTATGTAGATAGATGAGGAGGATGGCACTGGTTTGATGTAGAGAGATGTGGAGGACGGCACTGGATTCATGTAGAGAGATGGAGAGAACGGGCACTGGTTTTATGTAGATAGATGGGGAGGACGACACTGGTCTTATGTTGATGGATCAGTAGCACGGCACTGCTTTTATGCAGATAGATGGGGAGGACAGCACTGGTTTTACGTAGATAGATAGGGAGGATGGCACTGGTTTTATGTAGATAGATGAGTAGGATGGCACTGATTTTATGTAGATACATGGGGAGGACGGCACTTGTTTTATGTAGTTAGATGGGGAGGACGGCACTGGTATTATGTAGAGAGATGAAAAGGATGGCACTGGTTTTATGTAGATAGATGGGGAGGACGGCACTGGTTTTATGTAGATAGATGGAATGGATGGCACTGGTTTTATGTAGATAAATGGGGAGGACAGCACTGGCTTTATGTAGATAGATGGGGAGGACGGCACTGGTTTTATGTAGATAGATGAGTAGGATGGCACTGATTTTATGTAGATAGATGGGGAGGACGGCACTTGTTTTATGTAGTTAGATGGGGAGGACGGCACTGGTATTATGTAGAGAGATGGAAAGGATGGCACTAGTTTTATATAGATAGATGGGGAGGACGGCACTGTTTTTCTGTAGATAGATGGGGAGGACGACACTGGTTTTATGTTGATGGATGGCGAGGACTGCACTGGTTTTATGTACATAGATGGGTAGGACGGCAATAGCCTTATGCAGATAGATGAGGAAGATGGCACTGGTTTTATGTAGAGAGATGGAGAGGACGGCACTGCTATTATGTAGTTAGATGGGGAGGATGGCACTGGTTTTATCTAGTTCGTAAGGTACGACGGCACTGGTTTTATCTAGATTGATGGGGAGAACGACACTGGGTTTATGCAGACAGATGGGTAGGGTGGCACTGGTTTTATGTAGAGAGATGCAGAGGACAGGATTGGTTTTATGTAGATAGATGGGGAGGACGGCACTGGTATTATGTAGAGAGATGGAAAGGATGGCACTGGTTTTATGTAGATAGATGGGGAGGATGATACTGGTTTTTTGTACTTAGTTGGGGAGGACGGCACTGGTTTTATGTAGTTAGAAAGGTAAGATGGCACTGGTTTTATGTAGAGAGATGGAGAGGACGGCACTGGTATTATGTAGTTAGATGGGGAGGAAGGCGCTGGTTTTATCTAGTTCGTTGGGTACGACGGCACTGGTTTTATCTAGATAGATGGGGAGGATGACACTGGTTTTATGCAGACAGATGGGGAGGACGGTACTGGTTTTATGAGAGAGAGGGAGAGTACGGCACTGGTATTATGTATATAGATGTGTAGTGTGGCACTGGTTTTATGTAGATAGATGGGTGGGACGGCACTGGTTTTATGTAGATAGATGGGTAGGACGGCACTGGTTTTATGTAGATAGATGAGGAGGACGGCACTGGTTTTATGTAGATAGATGAGGAGGACGGCACTGGTTTTATGTAGATAGATGGGTAGGATGGCACTGGTTTGATGTAGAGAGATGGGGAGGATGACACTGGATTTTTGTACTTAGTTGGGGAGTGCGGCACTAGTTTTATGTAGTTAGATGGGTAAGATGGCACTGGTTTTATGTAGAGAGATGTGGAGGACGGCACTGGATTCATGTAGAGAGATGGAGAGTACGGCACTGGTATTATGTATATAGATGGGTAAGATTGCACTGGTTTTATGTAGAGGGATGTGGAGGACGGCACTGGATTCATGTAGAGAGATGGAGAGTACGGCACTGGTATTATGTATATAGATGGGTAGGATGGCAAGGGTCTTATGTAGATAGATGAGGAAGATGGCACTGGTTTTATGTACTTAGATGGGGAGGAAGGCGCTGGTTTTATCTAGTTCGTTGGGTACGACGGCACTGGTTTTATCTAGATAGATGGGGAGGACGACACTGGTTTTATGCAGACAGATGGGGAGGACGGTACTGGTTTTATGAGAGAGATGGAGGGTACGGCACTGGTATTATGTATATAGATGTGTAGGGTGGCACTGGTTTGATGTAGAGAGATGTGGAGAACGGCACTGGATTCATGTAGAGAGATGGAGAGAACGGGCACTGGTTTTATGTAGATAGATGGGGAGGACGACACTGGTTTTATGTTGATGGATCAGTAGCACAGCACTGCTTTTATGCAGATAGATGGGTAGGACGGCAATGGTCTTATGCAGATAGATGAGGAAGATGGCACTGGTTTTATTTAGAGAGATGGAGAGGACGGCACTGGTATTACGTAGTTAGATGGGGAGGATGGCACTGGTTTTATCTAGTTCGTTGGGTACGACGGCACTGGTTTTATCTAGATTGATGGGGAGAACGACACTGGTTTTATGCAGACAGATGGGGAGGACGGTACTGGTTTTATGAGAGAGATGGAGAGTACGGCACTGGTATTATGTATATAGATGGGTAGGGTGGCACTGGTTTTATATAGAGAGATGGAATGGATGGCACTGGTTTTATGTAGATAGATGGGGAGGACGGCACTGGTTTTATGTAGATAGATGGAATGGATGGCACTGGTTTTATGTAGATAAATGGGGAGGACAGCACTGGCTTTATGTAGATAGATGGGGAGGACGGCACTGGTTTTATGTAGATAGATGAGTAGGATGGCACTGATTTTATGTAGATAGATGGGGAGGACGGCACTTGTTTTATGTAGTTAGATGGGGAGGACGGCACAGGTATTATGTAGAGAGATGGAAAGGATGGCACTAGTTTTATATAGATAGATGGGGAGGACGGCACTGTTTTTCTGTAGATAGATGGGGAGGACGACACTGGTTTTATGTTGATGGATGGCGAGGACTGCACTGGTTTTATGTACATAGATGGGTAGGACGGCAATAGCCTTATGCAGATAGATGAGGAAGATGGCACTGGTTTTATGTAGAGAGATGGAGAGGACGGCACTGCTATTATGTAGTTAGATGGGGAGGATGGCACTGGTTTTATCTAGTTCGTAAGGTACGACGGCACTGGTTTTATCTAGATTGATGGGGAGAACGACACTGGGTTTATGCAGACAGATGGGTAGGGTGGCACTGGTTTTATGTAGAGAGATGCAGAGGACAGGACTGGTTTTATGTAGATAGATGGGGAGGACGGCACTGCTATTATGTAGAGAGATGGAAAGGATGGCACTGGTTTTATGTAGATAGATGGGGAGGATGATACTGGTTTTTTGTACTTAGTTGGGGAGGACGGCACTGGTTTTATGTAGTTAGAAAGGTAAGATGGCACTGGTTTTATGTAGAGAGATGGAGAGGACGGCACTGGTTTTATGCAGACAGATGGGGAGGACTTTACTAGTTTTATGAGAGAGATGGAGGGTACGGCACAGGTATTATGTATATAGATGTGTAGGGTGGCACTGGTTTTATGTAGATAGATGGGTGGGACGGCACTGGTTTTATGTTAATGGATCAGTAGGACGGCACTGGTTTTATGCAGATAGATGGGTAGGACAGCAATGGTCTTTTGCAGATAGATGAGGAAAATGGCACTGGTTTTATGCAGAGAGATGGAGAGGACGGCACTGGTATTATGTAGTTAGATGGCGAGGATGGCACTGGTTTTATCTAGTTCGTTGGGTACGACGGCACTGGTTTTATCTAGATTGATGGGGAGAACGACACTGGTTTTATGCAGACAGATGGGGAGGACGGCACAGGTTTTATGTAGTTAGATGGGTAGGATGGCACTGGTTTTATGTAGACGGGTGGGTAGGACGGCACTGGTTTTATTTAGAGAGATGGGGTGGATGGCACTGGTTTTATGTTGATGGATCAGTAGCACGGCACTGGTTTTATGTAGATAGATATGTAGGACGGCAATGGTCTTATGTAGATAGATGAGGAAGACGGCACTGGTTTTATGTAGAGAGATGGAGAGGACTTCACTGGTATTATGTAGTTAGATGTGGAGGACGGCACTGGTTTTACGTAGATAGATGGGTAGGACGGCACTGGTTTTATGCAGATAGATGGGGAGGACAAAAGTGGTTTTATGTGGAGAGATCGAGAGGACGGCACTGGTTTTATGTATATAGATGGGTAGGACGGCAATAGTATTATGTATATAGATGGGTAGGACGGCACTCGTTTTATGTAGATAGATGAGGAGGACGGCAGTGGTTTTATGTAGTTAGACGGGTAGGAGGGCACTGGTTTTATTTAGAGAGATGGGGGGATGGCACTGCTTTTATGTTGATGGATCAGTAGGACGGCACTGGTTTTATGTAGATAGATGAGTAGGATGGCACTGGTTTTATGTAGATAGATGTGGAGGACGGCACTGGATTCATGTAGAGAGATGGAGAGAACGGGCACTGGTTTTATGTAGATAGAAGGGGTGGACTGCACTGGTTTCATGTAGATAGTTGGGGAGGACGACACTGGTTTTATGTTGATGGTTCAGTAGCTCGGCACTGGTTTTATGTAGATAGATGGGTACGACGGCAATAGTCTTATGCAGACAGATGAGGAAGATGGCACTGGTTTTATGTAGAGAGTTGGAGAGGACGGCACTGGTATTATGTAGTTAGATGGGGAGGACGGCACTTGTTTTATGTAGTTAGATGGGGAGGACGGCACTGGTATTATGTAGAGAGATGAAAAGTATGGCACCGGTTTTATGTAGATAGATGAGTAGGATGGCACTGGTTTGATGTAGAGAGATATGGAGGACGGCACTGGATTCATGTAGAGAGATGGAGAGAACGGGCACTGGTTTTATGTAGATAGATGGGGTGGACTGCACTGGTTTTATGTAGATTGATGGGGAGGACGGCACTGGTTTTATGTAGATAGATGGGTAGGATGGCACTGGTTTTATGTAGGTAGGTGGGGAGGACGGCACTGGTTTTATGTAGATAGATATGAGGATGGCACTGGTTTTATGTTGATGGATCAGTAGCACGGCACTGGTTTTATGTAGATAGATGGGTAGGACGTCAATAGTCTTATGCAGATAGATGAGGAAGATGGCACTGGTTTTATGTAGAGAGATGGAGAGGACGGCACTGGTATTATGTAGTTAGATGGCGAGGATGGCACTGGTTTTATCCAGTTCGTTGGGTACGACGGCACTGGTTTTATCTAGATTGATGGGGAGAACGACACTCGTTTTATGCAGACAGATTGGGAGGACGGCACAGGTTTTATGTAGTTAGATGGGTAGGATGGCAGTGGTTTTATGTAGATAAGTGGGGAGGACGGCACTGGTTTTATGTAGATAGATGGGGAGGATGGCACTGGTTTTATGTAGATAGATGAGTAGGATGGCACTGATTTTATGTAGATAGATGGGGAGGACGGCACTTGTTTTATGTAGTTAGATGGGGAGGACGGCACTGCTATCATTTAGAGAGATGGAAAGGATGGCACTAGTTTTATATAGATAGATGGGGAGGACGGCACTGTTTTTCAGTAGATAGATGGGGAGGACGACACTGGTTTTATGTTGATGGATCAGTAGCACGGCACTGGTTTTATGTAGATAGATGGGTAGGACGGCAATGGTCTTAAGCAGATAGATGAGGAAGATGGCACTGGTTTTATGTAGAGAGATGGAGAGGACGGCACTGGTATTATGTAGTTAGATGGGGAGGTTGGCACTGGTTTTATCTAGTTCGTTGGGTACGACGGCACTGGTTTTATCTAGATTGATGGGGAGGACGACACTGGTTTTATGCAGACAGATGGGGAGGACGGTACTGGTTTTATGAGAGAGATGGAGAGTACGGCACTGGTATTATGTATATAGATGGGTAGGGTGGCACTGGTTTTATGTAGAGAGTTGCAGAGGACAGGACTGGTTTTATGTAGATAGATGGGGAGGACAGCACCTGTTTTATGTAGATAGATGGGTAGGATGGCACTGGTTTTATGTAGATAGATGGGGAGGATGACACTGGATTTTTGTACTTAGTTGGGGAGTGCGGCACTGGTTTTATGTAGTTAGATGGGTAAGATGGCACTGGTTTTATGCAGAGAGATGTGGAGGACGGCACTGGATTCATGTAGAGAGATGGAGAGTACGGCACTGGTATTATGTATATAGATGGGTAAGATTGCACTGGTTTTATGTAGAGAGATGTGGAGGACGGCACTGGATTCATGTAGAGAGATGGAGAGTACGGCACTGGTATTATGTATATAGATGGGAAGGATGGCAAGGGTCTTATGTAGATAGATGAGGAAGATGGCACTGGTTTTATGTACTTAGATGGGGAGGAAGGCGCTGGTTTTATCTAGTTCGTTGGGTACGACGGCACTGGTTTTATCTAGATAGATGGGCAGGACGACACTGGTTTTATGCAGACAGATGGGTACGACGGTTCTGGTTTTATGAGAGAGATGGAGGGTACGGCACTGGTATTATGTATATAGATGTGTAGGGTGGCACTGGTTTTATGTAGATAGATGGGTCGACGGCAATGGTCTTATGCAGATAGATGAGGAAGATGGCACTGGTTTTATGTAGAGAGATGGTGAGGACAGCACTGGTATTACGTAGTTAGATGGGGAGGATGGCACTGGTTTTATCTAGTTCGTTGGGTACGACGGCACTGGTTTTATCTGGATTGATGGGGAGAACGACACTGGTTTTATGCAGACAGATGGTGAGGACGGTACTGGTTTTCTGAGAGAGATGGAGCGTACGGCGCTGGTATTATGTATATAGATGGGTAGGGTGGCACTGGTTTTATATAGAAAGATGGAATGGATGGCACTGGTTTTATGTAGATAGATGGGGAGGACGGCACTGGTTTTATGTAGATAGATGGGTAGGATGGCACTGGTTTTATGTAGATAGATGGGGAGGACGGCACTGGTTTTACGTAGATAGATAGGGAGGATGGCACTGGTTTTATCTAGTTCGTAAGGTACGACGGCACTGGTTTTATCTAGATTGATGGGGAGAACGACACTGGGTTTATGCAGACAGATGGGTAGGGTGGCACTGGTTTTATGAGAGAGATGCAGAGGACAGGACTGGTTTTATGTAGATAGATGGGGAGGACGGCACTGGTATTATGTAGAGATATGGAAAGGATGGCACTGGTTTTATGTAGATAGATGGGGAGGATGATACTGGTTTTTTGAACTTAGTTGGGGAGGACGGCACTGGTTTTATGTAGTTAGAAAGGTAAGATGGCACTGGTTTTATGTAGAGAGATGGAGAGGACGGCACTGGTATTATGTAGTTAGATGGGAAGGAAGGCGCTGGTTTTATCTAGTTCGTTGGGTACGACGGCACTGGTTTTATCTAGATAGATGGGGAGGACGACACTGGGTTTATGCAGACAGATGGGGAGGACTTTACTGGTTTTATGAAAGAGATGGAGGGTACGGCACAGGTATTATGTATATAGATGTGTAGGGTGGCATTGGTTTAATGTACATAGATGGGTGGGACGGCACTGGTTTTATGTTGATGGATCAGTAGGACGGCACTGGTTTTATGTAGATAGATGGGTAGGACGGCAATAGTCTTATGCAGATAGATGAGGAAGATGGCACTGGTTTTATGTGGAGAGATGGAGAGGACGGCACTGGTATTATGTAGTTAGATGGGGAGGATGGCACTGGTTTTATCTAGTTCGTTGGGTACGACGGCACTGGTTTTATCTAGATTGATTGTGAGGACGACACTGGTTTTATGCAGACAGATGGGGAGGACGGTACTGGTTTTATGAGAGAGATGGAGAGTACGGCACTGGTATTATGTATATAGATGTGTAGTGTGGCACTGGTTTTATGTAGAGAGATGCAGAGGACAGGACTGGTTTTATGTAGATAGATGGGGGGCGGCACTGGTTTTATGTAGATAGATGGGTAGGATGGCACTGGTTTTATGTAGATAAATGGGGAGGACGGCACTGGTTTTATGTAGATAGATGGGGAGGACGGCACTGGTTTTAAGTAGATAGATGGGTAGGATGGCACTGGTTTTATGTAGATAAATGGGGAGGACGGCACTGGTTTTATGTAGATAGATGGGGAGGATGGCACTGGTTTTATGTAGATAGATGAGTAGGATGGCACTGATTTTATGTAGATAGAAGGGGAGGACGGCACTTGTTTTATGTAGTCAGATGGGGAGGACGGCACTGGTATTATGTAGAGAGGTGGAAAGGATGGCACTAGTTTTATATAGATAGATGGGGAGGACGGCACTGTTTTTCTGTAGATAGATGGGAGGACGACACTGGTTTTATGTTGATGGATCATTAGCACGGCACTGGTTTTATGTAGATAGATGGGTACGACGGCAAAGGTCTTAAGCAGATAGATGAGTAGGATGGCACTGATTTTATGTAGATAGAAGGGGTGGACGACACTGGTTTTATGTAGATAGATGGGTAGGACGGCACTGGTTTTATGTAGAGAGATAGAGAGGACGGCACTGGTTTTATCTAGATTGATGGGGAGGACGACACTTGTTTTATGCAGACAGATGGGGAGGACGGTACTGGTTTTATGAGAGAGATGGAGAGTACGGCACTGGTATTATGTATATAGATGGGTAGGGTGGCACTGGTTTTATGTAGAGAGATGCAGAGGACAGGACTGGTTTTATGTAGATAGATGGGGAGGACGGCACTGGTTTTATGTAGATAGATATGAAGGATGGCACTGGTTTTATGTAGATAGATGGGGAGGATGACACTGGATTTTTGTACTTAGTTGGGGAGTGCGGCACTGGTTTTATGTAGTTAGATGGGTAAGATGGCACTGGTTTTATGTAGAGAGATGTGGAGGACAGCACTGGATTCATGTAGAGAGATGGAGAGTACGGCACTGGTATTATGTATATAGATGGGTAAGATTGCACTGGTTTTATGTAGAGAGATGTGGAGGACGGCACTGGATTCATGTAGAGAGATGGAGAGTACGGCACTGGTATTATGTATATAGATGGGTAGGATGGCAAGGGTCTTATGTAGATAGATGAGGAAGATGGCACTGGTTTTATGTACTTAGATGGGGAGGAAGGCAATAGTCTTATGCAGCTAGATGAGGAAGATGGCACTGGTTTTATGTAGAGAGATGGAGAGGACGGCACTGGTATTATGTAGTTAGATGGGGAGGATGGCACTGGTTTTATCTAGTTCGTTGGGTACGACGGCACTGGTTTTATCTAGATTGATTGTGAGGACGACACTGGTTTTATGCAGACAGATGGGGAGGACGGTACTGGTTTTATGAGAGAGATGGAGACTACGGCACTGGTATTATGTATATAGATGGGTAAGATTGCACTGGTTTTATGTAGAGAGATGTGGAGGACGGCACTGGATTCATGTAGAGAGATGGAGAGTACGGCACTGGTATTATGTATATAGATGGGAAGGATGGCAAGGGTCTTATGTAGATAGATGAGGAAGATGGCACTGGTTTTATGTACTTAGATGGGGAGGAAGGCGCTGGTTTTATCTAGTTCGTTGGGTACGACGGCACTGGTTTTATCTAGATAGATGGGCAGGACGACACTGGTTTTATGCAGACAGATGGGTAGGACGGTTCTGGTTTTATGAGAGAGATGGAGGGTACGGCACTGGTATTATGTATATAGATGTGTAGGGTGGCACTGGTTTTATGTAGATAGATGGGTCGACGGCAATGGTCTTATGCAGATAGATGAGGAAGATGGCACTGGTTTTATGTAGAGAGATGGTGAGGACAGCACTGGTATTACGTAGTTAGATGGGGAGGATGGCACTGGTTTTATCTAGTTCGTTGGGTACGACGGCACTGGTTTTATCTGGATTGATGGGGAGAACGACACTGGTTTTATGCAGACAGATGGTGAGGACGGTACTGGTTTTCTGAGAGAGATGGAGCGTACGGCGCTGGTATTATGTATATAGATGGGTAGGGTGGCACTGGTTTTATATAGAAAGATGGAATGGATGGCACTGGTTTTATGTAGATAGATGGGGAGGACGGCACTGGTTTTATGTAGATAGATGGGTGGGATGGCACTGGTTTTATGTAGATAGATGGGGAGGACGGCACTGGTTTTACGTAGATAGATAGGGAGGATGGCACTGGTTTTATCCAGTTCGTAAGGTACGACGGCACTGGTTTTATCTAGATTGATGGGGAGAACGACACTGGGTTTATGCAGACAGATGGGTAGGGTGGCACTGGTTTTATGAGAGAGATGCAGAGGACAGGACTGGTTTTATGTAGATAGATGGGGAGGACGGCACTGGTATTATGTAGAGATATGGAAAGGATGGCACTGGTTTTATGTAGATAGATGGGGAGGATGATACTGGTTTTTTGAACTTAGTTGGGGAGGACGGCACTGGTTTTATGTAGTTAGAAAGGTAAGATGGCACTGGTTTTATGTAGAGAGATGGAGAGGACGGCACTGGTATTATGTAGTTAGATGGGAAGGAAGGCGCTGGTTTTATCTAGTTCGTTGGGTACGACGGCACTGGTTTTATCTAGATAGATGGGGAGGACGACACTGGGTTTATGCAGACAGATGGGGAGGACTTTACTGGTTTTATGAAAGAGATGGAGGGTACGGCACAGGTATTATGTATATAGATGTGTAGGGTGGCATTGGTTTTATGTAGATAGATGGGTGGGACGCACTGGTTTTATGTTGATGGATCAGTAGGACGGCACTGGTTTTATGTAGATAGATGGGTAGGACGGCAATAGTCTTATGCAGATAGATGAGGAAGATGGCACTGGTTTTATGTAGAGAGATGGAGAGGACGGCACTGGTATTATGTAGTTAGATGGGGAGGATGGCACTGGTTTTATCTAGTTCGTTGGGTACGAACGCACTGGTTTTATCTAGATTGATTGTGAGGACGACACTGGTTTTATGCAGACAGATGGGGAGGACGGTACTGGTTTTATGAGAGAGATGGAGAGTACGGCACTGGTATTATGTATATAGATGTGTAGTGTGGCACTGGTTTTATGTAGAGAGATGCAGAGGACAGGACTGGTTTTATGTAGATAGATGGGGGGCGGCACTGGTTTTATGTAGATAGATGGGTAGGATGGCACTGGTTTTATGTAGATAAATGGGGAGGACGGCACTGGTTTTATGTAGATAGATGGGGAGGACGGCACTGGTTTTAAGTAGATAGATGGGTAGGATGGCACTGGTTTTATGTAGATAAATGGGGAGGACGGCACTGGTTTTATGTAGATAGATGGGGAGGATGGCACTGGTTTTATGTAGATAGATGAGTAGGATGGCACTGATTTTATGTAGATAGAAGGGGAGGACGGCACTTGTTTTATGTAGTCAGATGGGGAGGACGGCACTGGTATTATGTAGAGAGGTGGAAAGGATGGCACTAGTTTTATATAGATAGATGGGGAGGACGGCACTGTTTTTCTGTAGATAGATGGGGAGGACGACACTGGTTTTATGTTGATGGATCATTAGCACGGCACTGGTTTTATGTAGATAGATGGGTACGACGGCAATGGTCTTAAGCAGATAGATGAGTAGGATGGCACTGATTTTGTGTAGATAGAAGGGGTGGACGACACTGGTTTTATGTAGATAGATGGGTAGGACGGCACTGGTTTTATGTAGAGAGATAGAGAGGACGGCACTGGTTTTATCTAGATTGATGGGGAGGACGACACTGGTTTTATGCAGACAGATGGGGAGGACGGTACTGGTTTTATGAGAGAGATGGAGAGTACGGCACTGGTATTATGTATATAGATGGGTAGGGTGGCACTGGTTTTATGTAGAGAGATGCAGAGGACAGGACTGGTTTTATGTAGATAGATGGGGAGGACGGCACTGGTTTTATGTAGATAGATGGGTAGGATGGCACTGGTTTTATGTAGATAGATGGGGAGGATGACACTGGATTTTTGTACTTAGTTGGGGAGTGCGGCACTGGTTTTATGTAGTTAGATGGGTAAGATGGCACTGGTTTTATGTAGAGAGATGTGGAGGACGGCACTGGATTCATGTAGAGAGATGGAGAGTACGGCACTGGTATTATGTATATAGATGGGTAAGATTGCACTGGTTTATGTAGAGAGATGTGGAGGACGGCACTGGATTCATGTAGAGAGATGGAGAGTACGGCACTGGTATTATGTATATAGATGGGTAGGATGGCAAGGGTCTTATGTAGATAGATGAGGAAGATGGCACTGGTTTTATGTACTTAGATGGGGAGGAAGGCAATAGTCTTATGCAGATAGATGAGGAAGATGGCACTGGTTTTATGTAGAGAGATGGAGAGGACGGCACTGGTATTATGTAGTTAGATGGGGAGGATGGCACTGGTTTTATCTAGTTCGTTGGGTACGACGGCACTGGTTTTATCTAGATTGATTGTGAGGACGACACTGGTTTTATGCAGACAGATGGGGAGGACGGTACTGGTTTTATGAGAGAGATGGAGAGTACGGCACTGGTATTATGTATATAGATGTGTAGTGTGGCACTGGTTTTATGTAGAGAGATGCAGAGGACAGGACTGGTTTTATGTACATAGATGGGGAGGACGGCACTGGTTTTATGTAGATAGATGGGTAGGATGGCACTGGTTTTATGTAGATAAATGGGGAGGACGGCACTGGTTTTATGTAGATAGATGGGGAGGATGGCACTGGTTTTATGTAGATAGATGAGTAGGATGGCACTGATTTTATGTAGATAGATGGGGAGGACGGCACTTGTTTTATGTAGTCAGATGGGGAGGACGGCACTGGTATTATGTAGAGAGATGGAAAGGATGGCACTAGTTTTATATAGATAGATGGGGAGGACGGCACTGTTTTTCTGTAGATAGATGGGGAGGACGACACTGGTTTTATGTTGATGGATCATTAGCACGGCACTGGTTTTATGTAGATAGATGGGTACGACGGCAATGGTCTTAAGCAGATAGATGAGTAGGATGGCACTGATTTTATGTAGATAGAAGGGGTGGACGACACTGGTTTTATGTAGATAGATGGGTAGGACGGCACTGGTTTTATGTAGAGAGATAGAGAGGGCGGCACTGGTTTTATCTAGATTGATGGGGAGGACGACACTGGTTTTATGCAGACAGATGGGGAGGACGGTACTGGTTTTATGAGAGAGATGGAGAGTACGGCACTGGTATTATGTATATAGATGGGTAGGGTGGCACTGGTTTTATGTAGAGAGATGTGGAGGACAGGACTGGTTTTATGTAGATAGATGGGGAGGACGGCACTGGTTTTATGTAGATAGATGGGTAGGACGACACTGGTTTTATGTTGATGGATCAGTAGCACGGCACTGCTTTTATGCAGATAGATGGGGAGGACAGCACTGGTTTTACGTAGATAGATAGGGAGGATGGCACTGGTTTTATGTAGATAGATGAGTAGGATGGCACTGATTTTATGTAGATACATGGGGAGGACGGCACTTGTTTTATGTAGTTAGATGGGGAGGACGGCACTGGTATTATGTAGAGAGATGAAAAGGATGGCACTGGTATTATGTAGTTAGATGGGGAGGATGGCACTGGTTTTATCTAGTTCGTTGGGTACGACGGCACTGGTTTTATCTAGATAGATGGGGAGGACGACACTGGTTTTATGCAGACAGATGGGGAGGACGGTACTGGTTTTATGAGAGAGATGGAGGGTACGGCACAGGTATTATGTATATAGATGTGTAGGGTGGCACTGGTTTGATGTAGAGAGATGGGTGGGACGGCACTGGTTTTATGTTGATGGATCAGTAGGACGGCACTGGTTTTATGTAGATAGATGAGTAGGATGGCACTGGTTTTATGTAGATAGATGGGGAGGATGACACTGGATTTTTGTACTTAGTTGGGGAGTGCGGCACTGGTTTTATGTAGTTAGACGGGTAAGATGGCACTGGTTTTATGTACAGAGATGTGCAGGACGGCACTGGATTCATGTAGAGAGATGGAGAGTACGGCACTGGTATTATGTATATAGATGGGTAAGATTGCACTGGTTTTATGTAGAGGGATGTGGAGGACGGCACTGGATTCATGTAGAGAGATGGAGAGTACGGCACTGGTATTATGTATATAGATGGGTAGGATGGCAAGGGTCTTATGTAGATAGATGAGGAAGATGGCACTGGTTTTATGTACTTAGATGGGGAGGAAGGCGCTGGTTTTATCTAGTTCGTTGGGTACGACGGCACTGGTTTTATCTAGATAGATGGGGAGGACGACACTGGTTTTATGCAGACAGATGGGGAGGACGGTACTGGTTTTATGAGAGAGATGGAGGGTACGGCACTGGTATTATGTATATAGATGTGTAGGGTGGCACTGGTTTGATGTAGAGAGATGTGGAGGACGGCACTGGATTCATGTAGAGAGATGGAGAGAACGGGCACTGCTATTATGTAGTTAGATGGGGAGGATGGCACTGGTTTTATCTGGTTCGTAAGGTACGACGGCACTGGTTTTATCTAGATTGATGGGGAGAACGACACTGGGTTTATGCAGACAGATGGGTAGGGTGGCACTGGTTTTATGTAGAGAGATGCAGAGGACAGGACTGGTTTTATGTAGATAGATGGGGAGGACGGCACTGGTATTATGTAGAGAGATGGAAAGAATGGCACTGGTTTTATGTAGATAGATGGGGAGGATGATACTGGTTTTTTGTACTTAGTTGGGGAGGACGGCACTGGTTTTATGTAGTTAGAAAGGTAAGATGGCACTGGTTTTATGTAGAGAGATGGAGAGGACGGCACTGGTATTATGTAGTTAGATGGGGAGGAAGGCGCTGGTTTTATCTAGTTCGTTGGGTGCGATGGCACTGGTTTTATGCAGACAGATGGGGAGGACGGTACTGGTTTTATGAGAGAGATGGAGAGTACGGCACTGGTATTATGTATATAGATGGGTAGGGTGGCACTGGTTTTATGTAGAGAGATGCAGAGGACAGGACTGGTTTTATGTAGATAGATGGGGAGGACGGCACTGGTTTTATGTAGATAGATGGGTAGGATGGCACTGGTTTTATGTAGATAGATGGGGAGGATGACACTGGATTTTTGTACTTAGTTGGGGAGTGCGGCACTGGTTTTATGTAGTTAGATGGGTAAGATGGCACTGGTTTTATGTAGAGAGATGTGGAGGACAGCACTGGATTCATGTAGAGAGATGGAGAGTACGGCACTGGTATTATGTATATAGATGGGTAAGATTGCACTGGTTTTATGTAGAGAGATGTGGAGGACGGCACTGGATTCATGTAGAGAGATGGAGAGTACGGCACTGGTATTATGTATATAGATGGGTAGGATGGCAAGGGTCTTATGTAGATAGATGAGGAAGATGGCACTGGTTTTATGTACTTAGATGGGGAGGAAGGCAATAGTCTTATGCAGCTAGATGAGGAAGATGGCACTGGTTTTATGTAGAGAGATGTGGAGGACGGCACTGGATTCATGTAGAGAGATGGAGAGTACGGCACTGGTATTATGTATATAGATGGGAAGGATGGCAAGGGTCTTATGTAGATAGATGAGGAAGATGGCACTGGTTTTATGTACTTAGATGGGGAGGAAGGCGCTGGTTTTATCTAGTTCGTTGGGTACGACGGAAATGGTTTTATCTAGATAGATGGGCAGGACGACACTGGTTTTATGCAGACAGATGGGTAGGACGGTTCTGGTTTTATGAGAGAGATGGAGGGTACGGCACTGGTATTATGTATATAGATGTGTAGGGTGGCACTGGTTTTATGTAGATAGATGGGTCGACGGCAATGGTCTTATGCAGATAGATGAGGAAGATGGCACTGGTTTTATGTAGAGAGATGGTGAGGACAGCACTGGTATTACGTAGTTAGATGGGGAGGATGGCACTGGTTTTATCTAGTTCGTTGGGTACGACGGCACTGGTTTTATCTGGATTGATGGGGAGAACGACACTGGTTTTATGCAGACAGATGGTGAGGACGGTACTGGTTTTCTGAGAGAGATGGAGCGTACGGCGCTGGTATTATGTATATAGATGGGTAGGGTGGCACTGGTTTTATATAGAAAGATGGAATGGATGGCACTGGTTTTATGTAGATAGATGGGGAGGACGGCACTGGTTTTATGTAGATAGATGGGTAGGATGGCACTGGTTTTATGTAGATAGATGGGGAGGACGGCACTGGTTTTACGTAGATAGATAGGGAGGATGGCACTGGTTTTATCCAGTTCGTAAGGTACGACGGCACTGGTTTTATCTAGATTGATGGGGAGGACGACACTGGTTTTATGCAGACAGATGGGGAGGACGGTACTGGTTTTATGAGAGAGATGGAGAGTACGGCACTGGTATTATGTATATAGATGGGTAGGGTGGCACTGGTTTTATGTAGAGAGATGCAGAGGACAGGACTGGTTTTATGTAGATAGATGGGGAGGACGGCACTGGTATTATGTAGAGATATGGAAAGGATGGCACTGGTTTTATGTAGATAGATGGGGAGGATGATACTGGTTTTTTGAACTTAGTTGGGGAGGACGGCACTGGTTTTATGTAGTTAGAAAGGTAAGATGGCACTGGTTTTATGTAGAGAGATGGAGAGGACGGCACTGGTATTATGTAGTTAGATGGGAAGGAAGGCGCTGGTTTTATCTAGTTCGTTGGGTACGACGGCACTGGTTTTATCTAGATAGATGGGGAGGACGACACTGGGTTTATGCAGACAGATGGGGAGGACTTTACTGGTTTTATGAAAGAGATGGAGGGTACGGCACAGGTATTATGTATATAGATGTGTAGGGTGGCATTGGTTTTATGTAGATAGATGGGTGGGACGGCACTGGTTTTATGTTGATGGATCAGTAGGACGGCACTGGTTTTATGTAGATAGATGGGTAGGACGGCAATAGTCTTATGCAGATAGATGAGGAAGATGGCACTGGTTTTATGTAGAGAGATGGAGAGGACGGCACTGGTATTATGTAGTTAGATGGGGAGGATGGCACTGGTTTTATCTAGTTCGTTGGGTACGAACGCACTGGTTTTATCTAGATTGATTGTGAGGACGACACTGGTTTTATGCAGACAGATGGGGAGGACGGTACTGGTTTTATGAGAGAGATGGAGAGTACGGCACTGGTATTATGTATATAGATGTGTAGTGTGGCACTGGTTTTATGTAGAGAGATGCAGAGGACAGGACTGGTTTTATGTAGATAGATGGGGGGCGGCACTGGTTTTATGTAGATAGATGGGTAGGATGGCACTGGTTTTATGTAGATAAATGGGGAGGACGGCACTGGTTTTATGTAGATAGATGGGGAGGACGGCACTGGTTTTAAGTAGATAGATGGGTAGGATGGCACTGGTTTTATGTAGATAAATGGGGAGGACGGCACTGGTTTTATGTAGATAGATGGGGAGGATGGCACTGGTTTTATGTAGATAGATGAGTAGGATGGCACTGATTTTATGTAGATAGAAGGGGAGGACGGCACTTGTTTTATGTAGTCAGATGGGGAGGACGGCACTGGTATTATGTAGAGAGGTGGAAAGGATGGCACTAGTTTTATATAGATAGATGGGGAGGACGGCACTGTTTTTCTGTAGATAGATGGGGAGGACGACACTGGTTTTATGTTGATGGATCATTAGCACGGCACTGGTTTTATGTAGATAGATGGGTACGACGGCAATGGTCTTAAGCAGATAGATGAGTAGGATGGCACTGATTTTGTGTAGATAGAAGGGGTGGACGACACTGGTTTTATGTAGATAGATGGGTAGGACGGCACTGGTTTTATGTAGAGAGATAGAGAGGACGGCACTGGTTTTATCTAGATTGATGGGGAGGACGACACTGGTTTTATGCAGACAGATGGGGAGGACGGTACTGGTTTTATGAGAGAGATGGAGAGTACGGCACTGGTATTATGTATATAGATGGGTAGGGTGGCACTGGTTTTATGTAGAGAGATGCAGAGGACAGGACTGGTTTTATGTAGATAGATGGGGAGGACGGCACTGGTTTTATGTAGATAGATGGGTAGGATGGCACTGGTTTTATGTAGATAGATGGGGAGGATGACACTGGATTTTTGTACTTAGTTGGGGAGTGCGGCACTGGTTTTATGTAGTTAGATGGGTAAGATGGCACTGGTTTTATGTAGAGAGATGTGGAGGACGGCACTGGATTCATGTAGAGAGATGGAGAGTACGGCACTGGTATTATGTATATAGATGGGTAAGATTGCACTGGTTTTATGTAGAGAGATGTGGAGGACGGCACTGGATTCATGTAGAGAGATGGAGAGTACGGCACTGGTATTATGTATATAGATGGGTAGGATGGCAAGGGTCTTATGTAGATAGATGAGGAAGATGGCACTGGTTTTATGTACTTAGATGGGGAGGAAGGCAATAGTCTTATGCAGATAGATGAGGAAGATGGCACTGGTTTTATGTAGAGAGATGGAGAGGACGGCACTGGTATTATGTAGTTAGATGGGGAGGATGGCACTGGTTTTATCTAGTTCGTTGGGTACGACGGCACTGGTTTTATCTAGATTGATTGTGAGGACGACACTGGTTTTATGCAGACAGATGGGGAGGACGGTACTGGTTTTATGAGAGAGATGGAGAGTACGGCACTGGTATTATGTATATAGATGTGTAGTGTGGCACTGGTTTTATGTAGAGAGATGCAGAGGACAGGACTGGTTTTATGTAGATAGATGGGGAGGACGGCACTGGTTTTATGTAGATAGATGGGTAGGATGGCACTGGTTTTATGTAGATAAATGGGGAGGACGGCACTGGTTTTATGTAGATAGATGGGGAGGATGGCACTGGTTTTATGTAGATAGATGAGTAGGATGGCACTGATTTTATGTAGATAGATGGGGAGGACGGCACTTGTTTTATGTAGTCAGATGGGGAGGACGGCACTGGTATTATGTAGAGAGATGGAAAGGATGGCACTAGTTTTATATAGATAGATGGGGAGGACGGCACTGTTTTTCTGTAGATAGATGGGGAGGACGACACTGGTTTTATGTTGATGGATCATTAGCACGGCACTGGTTTTATGTAGATAGATGGGTACGACGGCAATGGTCTTAAGCAGATAGATGAGTAGGATGGCACTGATTTTATGTAGATAGAAGGGGTGGACGACACTGGTTTTATGTAGATAGATGGGTAGGACGGCACTGGTTTTATGTAGAGAGATAGAGAGGGCGGCACTGGTTTTATCTAGATTGATGGGGAGGACGACACTGGTTTTATGCAGACAGATGGGGAGGACGGTACTGGTTTTATGAGAGAGATGGAGAGTACGGCACTGGTATTATGTATATAGATGGGTAGGGTGGCACTGGTTTTATGTAGAGAGATGTGGAGGACAGGACTGGTTTTATGTAGATAGATGGGGAGGACGGCACTGGTTTTATGTAGATAGATGGGTAGGACGACACTGGTTTTATGTTGATGGATCAGTAGCACGGCACTGCTTTTATGCAGATAGATGGGGAGGACAGCACTGGTTTTACGTAGATAGATAGGGAGGATGGCACTGGTTTTATGTAGATAGATGAGTAGGATGGCACTGATTTTATGTAGATACATGGGGAGGACGGCACTTGTTTTATGTAGTTAGATGGGGAGGACGGCACTGGTATTATGTAGAGAGATGAAAAGGATGGCACTGGTATTATGTAGTTAGATGGGGAGGATGGCACTGGTTTTATCTAGTTCGTTGGGTACGACGGCACTGGTTTTATCTAGATAGATGGGGAGGACGACACTGGTTTTATGCAGACAGATGGGGAGGACGGTACTGGTTTTATGAGAGAGATGGAGGGTACGGCACAGGTATTATGTATATAGATGTGTAGGGTGGCACTGGTTTGATGTAGAGAGATGGGTGGGACGGCACTGGTTTTATGTTGATGGATCAGTAGGACGGCACTGGTTTTATGTAGATAGATGAGTAGGATGGCACTGGTTTTATGTAGATAGATGGGGAGGATGACACTGGATTTTTGTACTTAGTTGGGGAGTGCGGCACTGGTTTTATGTAGTTAGACGGGTAAGATGGCACTGGTTTTATGTAGAGAGATGTGGAGGACGGCACTGGATTCATGTAGAGAGATGGAGAGTACGGCACTGGTATTATGTATATAGATGGGTAAGATTGCACTGGTTTTATGTAGAGGGATGTGGAGGACGGCACTGGATTCATGTAGAGAGATGGAGAGTACGGCACTGGTATTATGTATATAGATGGGTAGGATGGCAAGGGTCTTATGTAGATAGATGAGGAAGATGGCACTGGTTTTATGTACTTAGATGGGGAGGAAGGCGCTGGTTTTATCTAGTTCGTTGGGTACGACGGCACTGGTTTTATCTAGATAGATGGGGAGGACGACACTGGTTTTATGCAGACAGATGGGGAGGACGGTACTGGTTTTATGAGAGAGATGGAGGGTACGGCACTGGTATTATGTATATAGATGTGTAGGGTGGCACTGGTTTGATGTAGAGAGATGTGGAGGACGGCACTGGATTCATGTAGAGAGATGGAGAGAAAGGGCACTGCTATTATGTAGTTAGATGGGGAGGATGGCACTGGTTTTATCTGGTTCGTAAGGTACGACGGCACTGGTTTTATCTAGATTGATGGGGAGAACGACACTGGGTTTATGCAGACAGATGGGTAGGGTGGCACTGGTTTTATGTAGAGAGATGCAGAGGACAGGACTGGTTTTATGTAGATAGATGGGGAGGACGGCACTGGTATTATGTAGAGAGATGGAAAGAATGGCACTGGTTTTATGTAGATAGATGGGGAGGATGATACTGGTTTTTTGTACTTAGTTGGGGAGGACGGCACTGGTTTTATGTAGTTAGAAAGGTAAGATGGCACTGGTTTTATGTAGAGAGATGGAGAGGACGGCACTGGTATTATGTAGTTAGATGGGGAGGAAGGCGCTGGTTTTATCTAGTTCGTTGGGTGCGATGGCACTGGTTTTATGCAGACAGATGGGGAGGACGGTACTGGTTTTATGAGAGAGATGGAGGGTACGGCACTGATATTATGTATATAGATGTGTAGGGTGGCACTGGTTTTATGTAGATAGATGAGGAGGATGGCACTGGTTTTATGTAGACGGGTGGGTAGGACGGCACTGGTTTTATTTAGAGAGATGGGGTGGATGGCACTGGTTTTATGTTGATGGATCAGTAGCACGGCACTGGTTTTATGTAGATAGATATGTAGGACGGCAATGGTCTTATGTAGATAGATGAGGAAGATGGCACTGGTTTTATGTAGAGAGATGGAGAGGACGGCACTGGTATTATGTAGTTAGATGGGGAGGATGGCACTGGTTTTATCTAGTTCGTTGGGTACGACGGCACTGGTTTTATCTAGATTGGTGGGGAGGACGACACTGGTTTTATGCAGACAGATGGGGAGGACGGTACTGGTTTTATGAGAGAGATGGAGAGTACGGCACTGGGATTATGTATATAGATGGGTAGGGTGGCACTGGTTTTATGTAGAGAGATGCAGAGGACAGGACTGGTTTTATGTAGATAGATGGGGAGGACGGCACTGGTTTTATGTAGATAGATGGGTAGGATGGCACTGGTTTTATGTAGATAGATGGGGAGGATGACACTGGATTTTTGTACTTAGTTGGGGAGTGCGGCACTGGTTTTATGTAGTTAGATGGGTAAGCTGGCACTGGTTTTATGTAGAGAGATGTGGAGGACGGCACTGGATTCATGTAGAGAGATGGAGAGTACGGCACTGGTATTATGTATATAGATGGGTAAGATTGCACTGGTTTTATGCAGAGAGATGTGGAGGACGGCACTGGATTCATGTAGAGAGATGGAGAGTACGGCACTGGTATTATGTATATAGATGGGTAGGATGGCAAGGGTCTTATGTAGATAGATGAGGAAGATGGCACTGGTTTTATGTACTTAGATGGGGAGGAAGGCGCTGGTTTTATCTAGTTAGTTGGGTACGACGGCACTGGTTTTATCTAGATAGATGGGGAGGACGACACTGGTTTTATGCAGACAGATGGGGAGGACGGTACTGGTTTTATGAGAGAGATGCAGAGTACGGCACTGGTATTATGTATATAGATGGGTAGGGTGGCACTGATTTTATATAGAGAGATGGAATGGATGGCACTGGTTTTATGTAGATAGATAGGGAGGACGGCACTGGTTTTATGTAGATAGATGGGGAGGATGGCACTGGTTTTATGCAGATAGATGAGTAGGATGGCACTGATTTTATGTAGATAGATGGGGAGGACGGCACTTGTTTTATGTAGTTAGATGGGGAGGACGGCACTGGTATTATGTAGAGAGATGGAAAGGATGGCACTAGTTTTATATAGATAGACGGGGAGGACGGCACTGTTTTTCTGTAGATAGATGGGGAGGACGGTACTGGTTTTATGAGAGAGATGGAGAGTACGGCACTGGTATTATGTATATAGATGGGTAGGGTGGCACTGATTTTATATAGAGAGATGGAATGGATGGCACTGGTTTTATGTAGATAGATGGGGAGGACGGCACTGGTTTTATGTAGATAGATGGAATGGATGGCACTGGTTTTATGTAGATAAATGGGGAGGACAGCACTGGTTTTATGTAGATAGATGGGGAGGATGGCACTGGTTTTATGTAGATAGATGAGTAGGATGGCACTGATTTTATGTAGATAGATGGGGAGGACGGCACTTGTTTTATGTAGTTAGATGGGGAGGACGGCACTGGTATTATGTAGAGAGATGGAAAGGATGGCACTAGCTTTATATAGATAGATGGGGAGGACGGCACTGTTTTTCTGTAGATAGATGGGGAGGACGACACTGGTTTTATGTTGATGGATGGCGAGGACTGCACTGATTTTATGTACATAGATGGGTAGGACGGCAATAGCCTTATGCAGATAGATGAGGAAGATGGCACTGGTTTTATGTAGAGAGATGGAGAGGACGGCACTGGTATTATGTAGTTAGATGGGGAGGATGGCACTGGTTTTATCTAGTTCGTAAGGTACGACGGCACTGGTTTTATCTAGAATGATGGGGAGAACGACACTTTGTTTATGCAGACAGATGGGTAGGGTGGCACTGGTTTTATGTAGAGAGATGCAGAGGACAGGACTGGTTTTATGTAGATAGATGTGTAGGGTGGCACTGGTATTATGTAGAGAGATGGAAAGGATGGCACTGGTTTTATGTAGATAGATGGGGAGGATGATACTGGTTTTTTGTACTTAGTTGGGGAGGACGGCACTGGTTTTATGTAGTTCGAAAGGTAAGATGGCACTGGTTTTATGTAGAGAGATGGAGAGGACGGCACTGGTATTATGTAGTTAGATGGGGAGGAAGGCGCTGGTTTTATCTAGTTCGTTGGGTGCGATGGCACTGGTTTTATCTGGATAGATGGGGAGGACGACACTGGTTTTATGCAGACAGATGGGGAGGACTTTACTGGTTTTATGAGAGAGATGGAGGGTACGGCACAGGGATTATGTATATAGATGTGTAGGGTGGCACTGGTTTTATGTAGATAGATGGGTGGGACGGCACTGGTTTTATGTTGATGGATCAGTAGGACGGCACTGGTTTTATGTAGATAGATGGGTAGGACGGCAATAGTCTTATGCAGATAGATGAGGAAGATGGCCCTGGTTTTATGTAGAGAGATGGAGAGGACGGCACTGGTATTATGTAGTTAGATGGCGAGGATGGCACTGGTTATATCTAGTTCGTTGGGTACGACGGCACTCGTTTTATCTAGATTGATGGGGAGAACGACACTGGTTTTATGCAGACAGATGGGGAGGACGGCACAGGTGTTATGTAGTCAGATGGGTAGGATGGCACTGGTTTTATGTAGAGAGATGGAGAGGACGGCACTGGTATTATGTAGTTAGATGGGGAGGTGGGCACTGGTTTTATCTAGTTCGTTGGGTACGACGGCACTGGTTTTATCTAGATTGATGGGGAGGACGACACTAGTTTTATGCAGACAGATGGGGAGGACGGTACTGGTTTTATGAGAGAGATGGAGAGTACGGCACTGGTATTATGTATATAGATGGGTAGGGTGGCACTGGTTTTATGTAGAGAGATGCAGAGGACAGGACTGGTTTTATGTAGATAGATGGGGAGGACGGCACTGGTTTTATGTAGATAGATGGGTAGGATGGCACTGGTTTTATGCAGATAGATGGGGAGGATGACACTGGATTTTTGTACTTAGTTGGGGAGTGCGGCACTGGTTTTATGTAGTTAGATGGGTAAGATGGCACTGGTTTTATGTAGAGAGATGTGGAGGACGGCACTGGATTCATGTAGAGAGATGGAGAGTACGGCACTGGTATTATGTATATAGCTGGGTAAGATTGCACTGGTTTTATGTAGAGAGATGTGGAGGACGGCACTGGATTCATGTAGAGAGATGGAGAGTACGGCACTGGTATTATGTATATAGATGGGTAGGATGGCAAGGGTGTTATGTAGATAGATGAGGAAGATGGCACTGGTTTTATGTACTTAGATGGGGAGGAAGGCGCTGGTTTTATCTAGTTCGTTGGGTACGACGGCACTGGTTTTATCTAGATAGATGGGGAGGACGACACTGGTTTTATGCAGACAGATGGGGAGGACGGTACTGGTTTTATGAGAGAGATGGAGGGTACGGCACTGGTATTATGTATATAGATGTGTAGGGTGGCACTGGTTTTATGTAGATAGATGGGTGGGACGGCACTGGTTTTATGTTGATGGATCAGTAGGACGGCACTGGTTTTATGTAGATAGATGAGTAGGATGGCACTGGTTTGATGTAGAGAGATGTGGAGGACGGCACTGGATTCATGTTGAGAGATGGAGAGAACGGGCACTGGTTTTATGTAGATAGATGGGGAGGACGACACTGGTTTTATGTTGATGGATCAGTAGCACGGCACTGCTTTTATGCAGATAGACTGGTAGGACGGCAATGGTCTTATGCAGATAGATGAGGAAGATGGCACTGGTTTTATGTAGAGAGATGGAGAGGACGGCACTGGTATTACGTAGTTAGATGGGGAGGATGGCACTGGTTTTATCTAGTTCGTTGGGTACGACGGCACTGGTTTTATCTAGATTGATGGGGAGAACGACACTGGTTTTATGCAGACAGATGGGGAGGACGGTACTGGTTTTATGAGAGAGATGGAGAGTACGGCACTGGTATTATGTATATAGATGGGTAGGGTGGCACTGGTTTTATATAGAGAGATGGAATGGATGTCACTGGTTTTATGTAGATAGATGGGGAGGACGGCACTGGTTTTATGTAGATAGATGGAATGGATGGCACTGGTTTTATGTAGATAAATGGGCAGGACAGCACTGGTTTTATGTAGATAGGTGGGGAGGATGGCACTGGTTTTATGTAGATAGATGAGTAGGATGGCACTGATTTTATGTAGATAGATGGGGAGGACGGCACTTGTTTTATGTAGTTAGATGGGGAGGACGGCACTGGTATTATGTAGAGAGATGGAAAGGATGGCACTAGCTTTATATAGATAGATGGGGAGGACGGCACTGTTTTTCTGTAGATAGATGGGGAGGACGACACTGGTTTTATGTTGATGGATGGCGAGGACTGCACTGGTTTTATGTACATAGATGGGTAGGACGGCAATAGCCTTATGCAGATAGATGAGGAAGAATGCACTGGTTTTATGTAGAGAGATGGAGAGGACGGCACTGGTATTATGTAGTTAGATGGGGAGGATGGCACTGGTTTTATCTAGTTCGTAAGGTACGACGGCACTGGTTTTATCTAGATTGATGGGGAGAACGACACTGGGTTTATGCAGACAGATGGGTAGGGTGGCACTGGTTTTATGTAGAGAGATGCAGAGGACAGGACTGGTTTTATGTAGATAGATGGGGAGGATGATACTGGTTTTTTGTACTTAGTTGGGGAGGACGGCACTGGTTTTATGTAGTTAGAAAGGTAAGATGGCACTGGTTTTATGTAGAGAGATGGAGAGGACGGCACTGGTATTATGTAGTTAGATGGGGAGGAAGGCGCTGGTTTTATCTAGTTCGTTGGGTGCGATGGCACTGGTTTTATCTAGATAGATGGGGAGGACGACACTGGTTTTATGCAGACAGATGGGGAGGATTTTACTGGTTTTATGAGAGAGATGGAGGGTACGGCACAGGTATTATGTATATAGATGTGCAGGGTGGCACTGGTTTTATGTAGATAGATGGGTGGGACGGCACTGGTTTTATGTTGATGGATCAGTAGGACGGCACTGGTTTTATGTAGATAGATGGGTAGGACGGCAATAGTCTTATGCAGATAGATGAGGAAGATGGCCCTGGTTTTATGTAGAGAGATGGAGAGGACGGCACTGGTATTATGTAGTTAGATGGCGAGGATGGCACTGGTTTTATCTAGTTCGTTGGGTACGACGGCACTGGTTTTATCTAGATTGATGGGGAGAACGACACTGGTTTTATGCAGACAGATGGGGAGGACGGCACAGGTTTTATTTGGAGAGATGGGTAGGACGGCACTGGTTTTATGCAGATAGATGGGGAGGACAAAAGTGGTTTTATGTAGAGAGATCGAGAGGAGGGCACTGGTTTTATGTATATAGATGAGGAGGACGGCAGTGGTTTTATGTAGTTAGACGGGTAGGAGGGCACTGGTTTTATTTAGAGAGATGGGGTGGATGGCACTGGTTTTATGTTGATGGATCAGTAGGACGGCACTGGTTTTATGTAGATAGATGAGTAGTATGGCACTGGTTTTATGTAGATAGATGTGGAGGACGGCACTGGATTCATGTAGAGAGATGGAGAGAACGGGCACTGGTTTTATGTAGATAGAAGGGGTGGACTGCACTGGTTTCATGTAGATAGTTGGGGAGGACGACACTGGTTTTATGTTGATGGATCAGTAGCACGGCACTGGTTTTATGTAGATAGATGGGTACGACGGCAATGGTCTTATGCAGATAGATGAGGAAGATGGCACTGGTTTTATGTAGAGAGATGGAGAGGACGGCACTGGTATTATGTAGTTAGATGGGGAGGATGGCACTGGTTTTATCTAGTTCGTTGGGTACGACGGCACTGGTTTTATCTAGATTGATGGATAGGACGACACTGGTTTTATGCAGACAGATGGGGAGGACGGTACTGGTTTTATGAGAGAGATGGAGAGTACGGCACTGGTATTATGTATATAGATGTGTAGGGTGGCACTGGTTTTATGTAGAGAGATGCAGAGGACAGGACTGGTTTTATGTAGATAGATGGGGAGGACGGCACTGGTTTTATGTAGATAGATGGGTAGGATGGCACTGGTTTTATGTAGATAGATGGGGAGGACGGCACTGGTATTATGTAGAGAGATGGAAAGGACGGCAGTGGTTTTCTCTAGATAGATGGGGAGGACGACACTGGTTTTATGCAGACAGATGGGGAGGACGGTACTGGTTTTATGAGAGAGATGGAGGGTACGGCACTGGTATTATGTATATAGATGTGTAGGGTGGCACTGGTTTTATGTTGATGGATCAGTAGGATGGCACTGGTTTTATGTAGATAGATGAGTAGGATGGCACTGGTTTTATGTAGATAGATGGGGAGGACGGCACTTGTTTTATGTAGTTAGATGGGGAGGACGGCACTGGTATTCTGTAGAGAGATGGAAAGGATGGCACTAGTTTTATATAGATGGATGGCGAGGACTGCACTGGTTTTATGTACATAGATGGGTAGGACGGCAATAGCCTTATGCAGATAGATGAGGAAGATGGCACTGGTTTTATGCAGAGAGATGGAGAGGACGGCACTGGTATTATGTAGTTAGATGGGGAGGAAGGCACTGGTTTTATCTAGTTCGTTGGGTACGACGGCACTGGTTTTATCTAGATAGATGGGGAGGACGACACTGGTTTTATGCAGACAGATGGAGAGGACGGTACTGGTTTTATGAGAGAGATGGAGAGTACGGCACTGGGATTATGTATATAGATGGGTAGGGTGGCACTGGTTTTATGTAGAGAGATGCAGAGGACAGGACTGGTTTTATGTAGATAGATGGGGAGGACGGCACTGGTTTTATGTAGATAGATGGGTAGGATGGCACTGGTTTTATGTAGATAGATGGGGAGGATGACACTGGATTTTTGTACTTAGTTGGGGAGTGCGGCACTGGTTTTATGTAGTTAGATGGGTAAGATTGCACTGGTTTTATGCAGAGAGATGTGGAGGACGGCACTGGATTCATGTAGAGAGATGGAGAGTACGGCACTGGTATTATGTATATAGATGGGTAGGATGGCAAGGGTCTTATGTAGATAGATGAGGAAGATGGCACTGGTTTTATGTACTTAGATGGGGAGGAAGGCGCTGGTTTTATCTAGTTAGTTGGGTACGACGGCACTGGTTTTATCTAGATAGATGGGGAGGACGACACTGGTTTTATGCAGACAGATGGGGAGGACGGTACTGGGTTTATGAGAGAGATGGAGGGTACGGCACTGGTATTATGTATATAGATGTGTAGGGTGGCACTGGTTTTATGTAGATAGATGGGTGGGACGGCACTGGTTTTATGTTGATGGATCAGTAGGACGGCACTGGTTTTATGTAGATAGATGAGTAGGATGGCACTGGTTTGATTTAGAGAGATGGGGAGGACGGCACTGGATTCATGTAGAGAGATGGAGAGAACGGGCACTGGCTTTATGTAGATAGATGGGGAGGACGACACTGGTTTTATGTTGATGGATCAGTAGCACGGCACTGCTTTTATGCAGATAGATGGGTAGGACGGCAATGGTCTTATGCAGATAGATGAGGAAGATGGCACTGGTTTTATGTAGAGAGATGGAGAGGACGGCACTGGTATTACGTAGTTAGATGGGGAGGATGGCACTGGTTTTATCTAGTTCGTTGGGTACGACGGCACTGGTTTTATATAGATTGATGGGGAGAACGACACTAGTTTTATGCAGACAGATGGGGAGGACGGTACTGGTTTTATGAGAGAGATGCAGAGTACGGCACTGGTATTATGTATATAGATGGGTAGGGTGGCACTGATTTTATATAGAGAGATGGAATGGATGGCACTGGTTTTATGTAGATAGATGGGGAGGA
This sequence comes from Mobula birostris, assembly GCF_030028105.1. Classification (NCBI taxonomy): domain Eukaryota; kingdom Metazoa; phylum Chordata; class Chondrichthyes; order Myliobatiformes; family Myliobatidae; genus Mobula; species Mobula birostris. The sequence continues at coordinate 440,836 of NW_027275560.1, read as the reverse complement.
CGGCACTGGTTTTATGTAGATAGATGGGGAGGATGGCACTGGTTTTATGCAGATAGATGAGTAGGATGGCATTGATTTTATGTAGATAGATGGGGAGGACGGCACTGGTTTTATGTAGTTAGATGGGGAGGACGGCACTGGTATTATGTAGAGAGATGGAAAGGATGGCACTAGTTTTTATATAGATAGACGGGGAGGACGGCACTGTTTTTCTGTAGATAGATGGGGAGGACGGTACTGGTTTTATGAGAGAGATGGAGAGTACGGCACTGGTATTATGTATATAGATGGGTAGGGTGGCACTGATTTTATATAGAGAGATGGAATGGATGGCACTGGTTTTATGTAGATAGATGGGGAGGACGGCACTGGTTTTATGTAGATAGATGGAATGGATGGCACTGGTTTTATGTAGATAAATGGGGAGGACAGCACTGGTTTTATGTAGATAGATGGGGAGGATGGCACTGGTTTTATGTAGATAGATGAGTAGGATGGCACTGATTTTATGTAGATAGATGGGGAGGACGGCACTTGTTTTATGTAGTTAGATGGGGAGGACGGCACTGGTATTATGTAGAGAGATGGAAAGGATGGCACTAGCTTTATATAGATAGATGGGGAGGACGGCACTGTTTTTCTGTAGATAGATGGGGAGGACGACACTGGTTTTATGTTGATGGATGGCGAGGACTGCACTGATTTTATGTACATAGATGGGTAGGACGGCAATAGCCTTATGCAGATAGATGAGGAAGATGGCACTGGTTTTATGTAGAGAGATGGAGAGGACGGCACTGGTATTATGTAGTTAGATGGGGAGGATGGCACTGGTTTTATCTAGTTCGTAAGGTACGACGGCACTGGTTTTATCTAGAATGATGGGGAGAACGACACTGGGTTTATGCAGACAGATGGGTAGTGTGGCACTGGTTTTATGTAGAGAGATGCAGAGGACAGGACTGGTTTTATGTAGATAGATGGGGAGGACGGCACTGGTATTATGTAGAGAGATGGAAAGGATGGCACTGGTTTTATGTAGATAGATGGGGAGGATGATACTGGTTTTTTGTACTTAGTTGGGGAGGACGGCACTGGTTTTATGTAGTTCGAAAGGTAAGATGGCACTGGTTTTATGCAGACAGATGGGGAGGACGGCACTGGTTTTATGTAGATCGATATGTAGGATGGCACTGGTTTTATGTAGATAGATGGGGAGGATGACACTGGATTTTTGTACTTAGTTGGGGAGTGCGGCTCTGGTTTTACGTAGTTAGATGGGTAAGATGGCACTGGTTTTATGTAGAGAGATGTGGAGGACGGCACTGGATTCATGTAGAGAGATGGAGAGTACGGCACTGGTATTATGTATATAGATGGGTAAGATTGCACTGGTTTTATGTAGAGAGATGTGGAGGACGGCACTGGATTCATGTAGAGAGATGGAGAGTACGGCACTGGTATTATGTATATAGATGGGTAGGATGGCAAGGGTGTTATGTAGAGAGATGAGGAAGATGGCACTGTTTATATGTACTTAGATGGGGAGGAAGGCGCTGGTTTTATCTAGTTCGTTGGGTACGACGGCACTGGTTTTATCTAGATAGATGGGGAGGACGACACTGGTATTATGCAGACAGATGGAGAGGACGGTACTGGTTTTATGAGAGAGATGGAGGGTACGGCACTGGTATTATGTATATAGATGTGCAGGGTGGCACTGGTTTTATCTAGTTCGTTGGGTACGACGGCACTGGTTTTATCTAGAATGATGGATAGGACGACACTGGTTTTATGCAGACAGATGGGGAGGACGGTACTGGTTTTATGAGAGAGATGGAGAGTACGGCACTGGTATTATGTATATAGATGTGTAGGGTGGCACTGGTTTTATGTAGAGAGATGCAGAGGACAGGACTGGTTTTATGTAGATAGATGGGGAGGACGGCACTGGTTTTATGTAGATAGATGGGTAGGATGGCACTGGTTTTATGTAGATAAATGGGGAGGACGGCACTGGTTTTATGTAGATAGATGGGGAGGATGGCACTGGTTTTATGTAGATAGATGAGTAGGATGGCAGTGATTTTATGTAGATAGATGGGGAGGACGGCACTTGTTTTATGTAGTTAGATGGGGAGGACGGCACTGGTATTATGTAGAGAGATGGAAAGGATGGCACTGGTTTTATGTAGATAGATGGGGAGGATGATACTGGTTTTTTGTACTTAGTTGGGGAGGACGGCACTGGTTTTATGTAGTTAGAAAGGTAAGATGGCACTGGTTTTATGTAGAGAGATGGAGAGGACGGCACTGGTATTATGTAGTTAGATGGGGAGGAAGGCGCTGGTTTTATCTAGTTCGTTGGGTGCGATGGCACTGGTTTTATGCAGACAGATGGGGAGGACGGTACTGGTTTTATGAGAGAGATGGAGGGTACGGCACTGATATTATGTATATAGATGTGTAGGGTGGCACTGGTTTTATGTAGATAGATGGGTGGGACGGCACTGGTTTTACGTTGATGGATCAGTAGGACGGCACTGGTTTTATGCAGATAGATGGGTAGGACAGCAATGGTCTTATGCAGATAGATGAGGAAAATGGCACTGGTTTTATGCAGAGAGATGGAGAGGACGGCACTGGTATTATGTAGTTAGATGGCGAGGATGGCACTGGTTTTATCTAGTTCGTTGGGTACGACGGCACTGGTTTTATCTAGATTGATGGGGAGAACGACACTGGTTTTATGCAGACAGATGGGGAGGACGGCACAGGTTTTATGTAGTTAGATGGGTAGGATGGCACTGGTTTTATGTAGACGGGTGGGTAGGACGGCACTGGTTTTATTTAGAGAGATGGGGTGGATGGCACTGGTTTTATGTTGATGGATCAGTAGCACGGCACTGGTTTTATGTAGATAGATATGTAGGACGGCAATGGTCTTATGTAGATAGATGAGGAAGATGGCACTGGTTTTATGTAGAGAGATGGAGAGGACGGCACTGGTATTATGTAGTTAGATGGGGAGGATGGCACTGGTTTTATCTAGTTCGTTGGGTACGACGGCACTGGTTTTATCTAGATTGGTGGGGAGGACGACACTGGTTTTATGCAGACAGATGGGGAGGACGGTACTGGTTTTATGAGAGAGATGGAGAGTACGGCACTGGGATTATGTATATAGATGGGTAGGGTGGCACTGGTTTTATGTAGAGAGATGCAGAGGACAGGACTGGTTTTATGTAGATAGATGGGGAGGACGGCACTGGTTTTATGTAGATAGATGGGTAGGATGGCACTGGTTTTATGTAGATAGATGGGGAGGATGACACTGGATTTTTGTACTTAGTTGGGGAGTGCGGCACTGGTTTTATGTAGTTAGATGGGTAAGCTGGCACTGGTTTTATGTAGAGAGATGTGGAGGACGGCACTGGATTCATGTAGAGAGATGGAGAGTACGGCACTGGTATTATGTATATAGATGGGTAAGATTGCACTGGTTTTTATGCAGAGAGATGTGGAGGACGGCACTGGATTCATGTAGAGAGATGGAGAGTACGGCACTGGTATTATGTATATAGATGGGTAGGATGGCAAGGGTCTTATGTAGATAGATGAGGAAGATGGCACTGGTTTTATGTACTTAGATGGGGAGGAAGGCGCTGGTTTTATCTAGTTAGTTGGGTACGACGGCACTGGTTTTATCTAGATAGATGGGGAGGACGACACTGGTTTTATGCAGACAGATGGGGAGGACGGTACTGGTTTTATGAGAGAGATGCAGAGTACGGCACTGGTATTATGTATATAGATGGGTAGGGTGGCACTGATTTTATATAGAGAGATGGAATGGATGGCACTGGTTTTATGTAGATAGATAGGGAGGACGGCACTGGTTTTATGTAGATAGATGGGGAGGATGGCACTGGTTTTATGCAGATAGATGAGTAGGATGGCACTGATTTTATGTAGATAGATGGGGAGGACGGCACTTGTTTTATGTAGTTAGATGGGGAGGACGGCACTGGTATTATGTAGAGAGATGGAAAGGATGGCACTAGTTTTATATAGATAGACGGGGAGGACGGCACTGTTTTTCTGTAGATAGATGGGGAGGACGGTACTGGTTTTATGAGAGAGATGGAGAGTACGGCACTGGTATTATGTATATAGATGGGTAGGGTGGCACTGATTTTATATAGAGAGATGGAATGGATGGCACTGGTTTTATGTAGATAGATGGGGAGGACGGCACTGGTTTTATGTAGATAGATGGAATGGATGGCACTGGTTTTATGTAGATAAATGGGGAGGACAGCACTGGTTTTATGTAGATAGATGGGGAGGATGGCACTGGTTTTATGTAGATAGATGAGTAGGATGGCACTGATTTTATGTAGATAGATGGGGAGGACGGCACTTGTTTTATGTAGTTAGATGGGGAGGACGGCACTGGTATTATGTAGAGAGATGGAAAGGATGGCACTAGCTTTATATAGATAGATGGGGAGGACGGCACTGTTTTTCTGTAGATAGATGGGGAGGACGACACTGGTTTTATGTTGATGGATGGCGAGGACTGCACTGATTTTATGTACATAGATGGGTAGGACGGCAATAGCCTTATGCAGATAGATGAGGAAGATGGCACTGGTTTTATGTAGAGAGATGGAGAGGACGGCACTGGTATTATGTAGTTAGATGGGGAGGATGGCACTGGTTTTATCTAGTTCGTAAGGTACGACGGCACTGGTTTTATCTAGAATGATGGGGAGAACGACACTGGGTTTATGCAGACAGATGGGTAGGGTGGCACTGGTTTTATGTAGAGAGATGCAGAGGACAGGACTGGTTTTATGTAGATAGATGTGTAGGGTGGCACTGGTATTATGTAGAGAGATGGAAAGGATGGCACTGGTTTTATGTAGATAGATGGGGAGGATGATACTGGTTTTTTGTACTTAGTTGGGGAGGACGGCACTGGTTTTATGTAGTTCGAAAGGTAAGATGGCACTGGTTTTATGTAGAGAGATGGAGAGGACGGCACTGGTATTATGTAGTTAGATGGGGAGGAAGGCGCTGGTTTTATCTAGTTCGTTGGGTGCGATGGCACTGGTTTTATCTGGATAGATGGGGAGGACGACACTGGTTTTATGCAGACAGATGGGGAGGACTTTACTGGTTTTATGAGAGAGATGGAGGGTACGGCACAGGTATTATGTATATAGATGTGTAGGGTGGCACTGGTTTTATGTAGATAGATGGGTGGGACGGCACTGGTTTTATGTTGATGGATCAGTAGGACGGCACTGGTTTTATGTAGATAGATGGGTAGGACGGCAATAGTCTTATGCAGATAGATGAGGAAGATGGCCCTGGTTTTATGTAGAGAGATGGAGAGGACGGCACTGGTATTATGTAGTTAGATGGCGAGGATGGCACTGGTTATATCTAGTTCGTTGGGTACGACGGCACTCGTTTTATCTAGATTGATGGGGAGAACGACACTGGTTTTATGCAGACAGATGGGGAGGACGGCACAGGTGTTATGTAGTCAGATGGGTAGGATGGCACTGGTTTTATGTAGATAGATGGAGAGGACGGCACTGGTATTATGTAGTTAGATGGGGAGGTGGGCACTGGTTTTATCTAGTTCGTTGGGTACGACGGCACTGGTTTTATCTAGATTGATGGGGAGGACGACACTAGTTTTATGCAGACAGATGGGGAGGACGGTACTGGTTTTATGAGAGAGATGGAGAGTACGGCACTGGTATTATGTATATAGATGGGTAGGGTGGCACTGGTTTTATGTAGAGAGATGCAGAGGACAGGACTGGTTTTATGTAGATAGATGGGGAGGACGGCACTGGTTTTATGTAGATAGATGGGTAGGATGGCACTGGTTTTATGCAGATAGATGGGGAGGATGACACTGGATTTTTGTACTTAGTTGGGGAGTGCGGCACTGGTTTTATGTAGTTAGATGGGTAAGATGGCACTGGTTTTATGTAGAGAGATGTGGAGGACGGCACTGGATTCATGTAGAGAGATGGAGAGTACGGCACTGGTATTATGTATATAGCTGGGTAAGATTGCACTGGTTTTATGTAGAGAGATGTGGAGGACGGCACTGGATTCATGTAGAGAGATGGAGAGTACGGCACTGGTATTATGTATATAGATGGGTAGGATGGCAAGGGTGTTATGTAGATAGATGAGGAAGATGGCACTGGTTTTATGTACTTAGATGGGGAGGAAGGCGCTGGTTTTATCTAGTTCGTTGGGTACGACGGCACTGGTTTTATCTAGATAGATGGGGAGGACGACACTGGTTTTATGCAGACAGATGGGGAGGACGGTACTGGTTTTATGAGAGAGATGGAGGGTACGGCACTGGTATTATGTATATAGATGTGTAGGGTGGCACTGGTTTTATGTAGATAGATGGGTGGGACGGCACTGGTTTTATGTTGATGGATCAGTAGGACGGCACTGGTTTTATGTAGATAGATGAGTAGGATGGCACTGGTTTGATGTAGAGAGATGTGGAGGACGGCACTGGATTCATGTAGAGAGATGGAGAGAACGGGCACTGGTTTTATGTAGATAGATGGGGAGGACGACACTGGTTTTATGTTGATGGATCAGTAGCACGGCACTGCTTTTATGCAGATAGACTGGTAGGACGGCAATGGTCTTATGCAGATAGATGAGGAAGATGGCACTGGTTTTATGTAGAGAGATGGAGAGGACGGCACTGGTATTACGTAGTTAGATGGGGAGGATGGCACTGGTTTTATCTAGTTCGTTGGGTACGACGGCACTGGTTTTATCTAGATTGATGGGGAGAACGACACTGGTTTTATGCAGACAGATGGGGAGAACGGTACTGGTTTTATGAGAGAGATGGAGAGTACGGCACTGGTATTATGTATATAGATGGGTAGGGTGGCACTGGTTTTATATAGAGAGATGGAATGGATGTCACTGGTTTTATGTAGATAGATGGGGAGGACGGGGCACTGGTTTTATGTAGATAGATGGAATGGATGGCACTGGTTTTATGTAGATAAATGGGCAGGACAGCACTGGTTTTATGTAGATAGGTGGGGAGGATGGCACTGGTTTTATGTAGATAGATGAGTAGGATGGCACTGATTTTATGTAGATAGATGGGGAGGACGGCACTTGTTTTATGTAGTTAGATGGGGAGGACGGCACTGGTATTATGTAGAGAGATGGAAAGGATGGCACTAGCTTTATATAGATAGATGGGGAGGACGGCACTGTTTTTCTGTAGATAGATGGGGAGGACGACACTGGTTTTATGTTGATGGATGGCGACGACTGCACTGGTTTTATGTACATAGATGGGTAGGACGGCAATAGCCTTATGCAGATAGATGAGGAAGATGGCACTGGTTTTATGTAGAGAGATGGAGAGGACGGCACTGGTATTATGTAGTTAGATGGGGAGGATGGCACTGGTTTTATCTAGTTCGTAAGGTACGACGGCACTGGTTTTATCTAGATTGATGGGGAGAACGACACTGGGTTTATGCAGACAGATGGGTAGGGTGGCACTGGTTTTATGTAGAGAGATGCAGAGGACAGGACTGGTTTTATGTAGATAGATGGGGAGGATGATACTGGTTTTTTGTACTTAGTTGGGGAGGACGGCACTGGTTTTATGTAGTTAGAAAGGTAAGATGGCACTGGTTTTATGTAGAGAGATGGAGAGGACGGCACTGGTATTATGTAGTTAGATGGGGAGGAAGGCGCTGGTTTTATCTAGTTCGTTGGGTGCGATGGCACTGGTTTTATCTAGATAGATGGGGAGGACGACACTGGTTTTATGCAGACAGATGGGGAGGATTTTACTGGTTTTATGAGAGAGATGGAGGGTACGGCACAGGTATTATGTATATAGATGTGCAGGGTGGCACTGGTTTTATGTAGATAGATGGGTGGGACGGCACTGGTTTTATGTTGATGGATCAGTAGGACGGCACTGGTTTTATGTAGATAGATGGGTAGGACGGCAATAGCCTTATGTAGATAGATGAGGAAGATGGCCCTGGTTTTATGTAGAGAGATGGAGAGGACGGCACTGGTATTATGTAGTTAGATGGCGAGGATGGCACTGGTTTTATCTAGTTCGTTGGGTACGACGGCACTGGTTTTATCTAGATTGATGGGGAGAACGACACTGGTTTTATGCAGACAGATGGGGAGGACGGCACAGGTTTTATTTGGAGAGATGGGTAGGACGGCACTGGTTTTATGCAGATAGATGGGGAGGACAAAAGTGGTTTTATGTAGAGAGATCGAGAGGAGGGCACTGGTTTTATGTGTATAGATGAGGAGGACGGCAGTGGTTTTATGTAGTTAGACGGGTAGGAGGGCACTGGTTTTATTTAGAGAGATGGGGTGGATGGCACTGGTTTTATGTTGATGGATCAGTAGGACGGCACTGGTTTTATGTAGATAGATGAGTAGTATGGCACTGGTTTTATGTAGATAGATGTGGAGGACGGCACTGGATTCATGTAGAGAGATGGAGAGAACGGGCACTGGTTTTATGTAGATAGAAGGGGTGGACTGCACTGGTTTCATGTAGATAGTTGGGGAGGACGACACTGGTTTTATGTTGATGGATCAGTAGCACGGCACTGGTTTTATGTAGATAGATGAGTAGGATGGCACTGGTTTTATGTAGATAGATGTGGAGGATGGCACTGGATTCATGTAGAGAGATGGAGAGAACGGGCACTGGTTTTATGTAGATAGAAGGGGTGGACTGCACTGGTTTCATGTAGATAGTTGGGGAGGACGACACTGGTTTTATGTTGATGGATCAGTAGCACGGCACTGGTTTTATGTAGATAGATGGGTACGACGGCAATGGTCTTATGCAGATAGATGAGGAAGATGGCACTGGTTTTATGTAGAGAGATGGAGAGGACGGCACTGGTATTATGTAGTTAGATGGGGAGGATGGCACTGGTTTTATCTAGTTCGTTGGGTACGACGGCACTGCTTTTATCTAGATTGATGGATAGGACGACACTGGTTTTATGCAGACAGATGGGGAGGACGGTACTGGTTTTATGAGAGAGATGGAGAGTACGGCACTGGTATTATGTATATAGATGTGTAGGGTGGCACTGGTTTTATGTAGAGAGATGCAGAGGACAGGACTGGTTTTATGTAGATAGATGGGGAGGACGGCACTGGTTTTATGTAGATAGATGGGTAGGATGGCACTGGTTTTATGTAGATAAATGGGGAGGACGGCACTGGTTTTATGTAGATAGATGGGGAGGATGGCACTGGTTTTATGTAGATAGATGAGTAGGATGGCACTGATTTTATGTAGATAGATGGGGTGGACGGCACTGGTATTATGTAGAGAGATGGAAAGGACGGCAGTGGTTTTCTCTAGATAGATGGGGAGGACGACACTGGTTTTATGCAGACAGATGGGGAGGACGGTACTGGTTTTATGAGAGAGATGGAGGGTACGGGACTGGTATTATGTATATAGATGTGTAGGGTGGCACTGGTTTTATGTTGATGGATCAGTAGGATGGCACTGGTTTTATGTAGATAGATGAGTAGGATGGCACTGGTTTTATGTAGATAGATGGGGAGGACGGCACTTGTTTTATGTAGTTAGATGGGGAGGACGGCACTGGTATTCTGTAGAGAGATGGAAAGGATGGCACTAGTTTTATATAGATGGATGGCGAGGACTGCACTGGTTTTATGTACATAGATGGGTAGGACGGCAATAGCCTTATGCAGATAGATGAGGAAGATGGCACTGGTTTTATGCAGAGAGATGGAGAGGACGGCACTGGTATTATGTAGTTAGATGGGGAGGAAGGCACTGGTTTTATCTAGTTCGTTGGGTACGACGGCACTGGTTTTATCTAGATAGATGGGGAGGACGACACTGGTTTTATGCAGACAGATGGGGAGGACGGTACTGGTTTTATGAGAGAGATGGAGAGTACGGCACTGGGATTATGTATATAGATGGGTAGGGTGGCACTGGTTTTATGTAGAGAGATGCAGAGGACAGGACTGGTTTTATGTAGATAGATGGGGAGGACGGCACTGGTTTTATGTAGATAGATGGGTAGGATGGCACTGGTTTTATGTAGATAGATGGGGAGGATGACACTGGATTTTTGTACTTAGTTGGGGAGTGCGGCACTGGTTTTATGTAGTTAGATGGGTAAGATTGCACTGGTTTTATGCAGAGAGATGTGGAGGACGGCACTGGATTCATGTAGAGAGATGGAGAGTACGGCACTGGTATTATGTATATAGATGGGTAGGATGGCAAGGGTCTTATGTAGATAGATGAGGAAGATGGCACTGGTTTTATGTACTTAGATGGGGAGGAAGGCGCTGGTTTTATCTAGTTAGTTGGGTACGACGGCACTGGTTTTATCTAGATAGATGGGGAGGACGACACTGGTTTTATGCAGACAGATGGGGAGGACGGTACTGGTTTTATGAGAGAGATGGAGGGTACGGCACTGGTATTATGTATATAGATGTGTAGGGTGGCACTGGTTTTATGTAGATAGATGGGTGGGACGGCACTGGTTTTATGTTGATGGATCAGTAGGACGGCACTGGTTTTATGTAGATAGATGAGTAGGATGGCACTGGTTTGATTTAGAGAGATGGGGAGGACGGCACTGGATTCATGTAGAGAGATGGAGAGAACGGGCACTGGCTTTATGTAGATAGATGGGGAGGACGACACTGGTTTTATGTTGATGGATCAGTAGCACGGCACTGCTTTTATGCAGATAGATGGGTAGGACGGCAATGGTCTTATGCAGATAGATGAGGAAGATGGCACTGGTTTTATGTAGAGAGATGGAGAGGACGGCACTGGTATTACGTAGTTAGATGGGGAGGATGGCACTGGTTTTATCTAGTTCGTTGGGTACGACGGCACTGGTTTTATATAGATTGATGGGGAGAACGACACTAGTTTTATGCAGACAGATGGGGAGGACGGTACTGGTTTTATGAGAGAGATGCAGAGTACGGCACTGGTATTATGTATATAGATGGGTAGGGTGGCACTGATTTTATATAGAGAGATGGAATGGATGGCACTGGTTTTATGTAGATAGATGGGGAGGACGGCACTGGTTTTATGTAGATAGATGGGGAGGATGGCACTGGTTTTATGCAGATAGATGAGTAGGATGGCATTGATTTTATGTAGATAGATGGGGAGGACGGCACTTGTTTTATGTAGTTAGATGGGGAGGACGGCACTGGTATTATGTAGAGAGATGGAAAGGATGGCACTAGTTTTATATAGATAGACGGGGAGGACGGCACTGTTTTTCTGTAGATAGATGGGGAGGACGGTACTGGTTTTATGAGAGAGATGGAGAGTACGGCACTGGTATTATGTATATAGATGGGTAGGGTGGCACTGATTTTATATAGAGAGATGGAATGGATGGCACTGGTTTTATGTAGATAGATGGGGAGGACGGCACTGGTTTTATGTAGATAGATGGAATGGATGGCACTGGTTTTATGTAGATAAATGGGGAGGACAGCACTGGTTTTATGTAGATAGATGGGGAGGATGGCACTGGTTTTATGTAGATAGATGAGTAGGATGGCACTGATTTTATGTAGATAGATGGGGAGGACGGCACTTGTTTTATGTAGTTAGATGGGGAGGACGGCACTGGTATTATGTAGAGAGATGGAAAGGATGGCACTAGCTTTATATAGATAGATGGGGAGGACGGCACTGTTTTTTCTGTAGATAGATGGGGAGGACGACACTGGTTTTATGTTGACGGATGGCGAGGACTGCACTGATTTTATGTACATAGATGGGTAGGACGGCAATAGCCTTATGCAGATAGATGAGGAAGATGGCACTGGTTTTATGTAGAGAGATGGAGAGGACGGCACTGGTATTATGTAGTTAGATGGGGAGGATGGCACTGGTTTTATCTAGTTCGTAAGGTACGACGGCACTGGTTTTATCTAGAATGATGGGGAGAACGACACTGGGTTTATGCAGACAGATGGGTAGGGTGGCACTGGTTTTATGTAGAGAGATGCAGAGGACAGGACTGGTTTTATGTAGATAGATGGGGAGGACGGCACTGGTATTATGTAGAGAGATGGAAAGGATGGCACTGGTTTTATGTAGATAGATGGGGAGGATGATACTGGTTTTTTGTACTTAGTTGGGGAGGACGGCACTGGTTTTATGTAGTTCGAAAGGTAAGATGGCACTGGTTTTATGCAGACAGATGGGGAGGACGGCACTGGTTTTATGTAGATCGATATGTAGGATGGCACTGGTTTTATGTAGATAGATGGGGAGGATGACACTGGATTTTTGTACTTAGTTGGGGAGTGCGGCTCTGGTTTTACGTAGTTAGATGGGTAAGATGGCACTGGTTTTATGTAGAGAGATGTGGAGGACGGCACTGGATTCATGTAGAGAGATGGAGAGTACGGCACTGGTATTATGTATATAGATGGGGTAAGATTGCACTGGTTTTATGTAGAGAGATGTGGAGGACGGCACTGGATTCATGTAGAGAGATGGAGAGTACGGCACTGGTATTATGTATATAGATGGGTAGGATGGCAAGGGTGTTATGTAGACAGATGAGGAAGATGGCACTGTTTATATGTACTTAGATGGGGAGGGAAGGCGCTGGTTTTATCTAGTTCGTTGGGTACGACGGCACTGGTTTTATCTAGATAGATGGGGAGGACGACACTGGTATTATGCAGACAGATGGAGAGGACGGTACTGGTTTTATGAGAGAGATGGAGGGTACGGCACTGGTATTATGTATATAGATGTGCAGGGTGGCACTGGTTTTATCTAGTTCGTTGGGTACGACGGCACTGGTTTTATCTAGAATGATGGATAGGACGACACTGGTTTTATGCAGACAGATGGGGAGGACGGTACTGGTTTTATGTAGATAGATGGGGAGGACGGCACTGGTTTTATGTAGATAGATGGGTAGGATGGCACTGGTTTATGTAGATAGATGGGGAGGATGACACTGGATTTTTGTACTTAGTTGGGAGTGCGGCACTGGTTTTATGTAGTTAGATGGGTAAGATTGCACTGGTTTTATGCAGAGAGATGTGGAGGACGGCACTGGATTCATGTAGAGAGATCGAGAGTACGGCACTGGTATTATGTATATAGATGGGTAGGATGGCAAGGGTCTTATGTAGATAGATGAGGAAGATGGCACTGGTTTTATGTACTTAGATGGGAGGAAGGCGCTGGTTTTATCTAGTTAGTTGGGTACGACGGCACTGGTTTTATCTAGATAGATGGGGAGGACGACACTGGTTTTATGCAGACAGATGGGGAGGACGGTACTGGTTTTATGAGAGAGATGGAGGGTACGGCACTGGTATTATGTATATAGATGTGTAGGGTGGCACTGGTTTATGTAGATAGATGGGTGGGACGGCACTGGTTTTATGTTGATGGATCAGTAGGACGGCACTGGTTTTATGTAGATAGATGAGTAGGATGGCACTGGTTTGATTTAGAGAGATGGGGAGGACGGCACTGGATTCATGTAGAGAGATGGAGAGAACGGGCACTGGCTTTATGTAGATAGATGGGGAGGACGACACTGGTTTTATGTTGATGGATCAGTAGCACGGCACTGCTTTTATGCAGATAGATGGGTAGGACGGCAATGGTCTTATGCAGATAGATGAGGAAGATGGCACTGGTTTTATGTAGAGAGATGGAGAGGACGGCACTGGTATTACGTAGTTAGATGGGGAGGATGGCACTGGTTTTATCTAGTTCGTTGGGTACGACGGCACTGGTTTTATATAGATTGATGGGGAGAACGACACTAGTTTTATGCAGACAGATGGGAGGACGGTACTGGTTTTATGAGAGAGATGCAGAGTACGGCACTGGTATTATGTATATAGATGGGTAGGGTGGCACTGATTTTATATAGAGAGATGGAATGGATGGCACTGGTTTTATGTAGATAGATGGGGAGGACGGCACTGGTTTTATGTAGATAGATGGGGAGGATGGCACTGGTTTTATGCAGATAGATGAGTAGGATGGCATTGATTTTATGTAGATAGATGGGGAGGACGGCACTTGTTTTATGTAGTTAGATGGGGAGGACGGCACTGGTATTATGTAGAGAGATGGAAAGGATGGCACTAGTTTTATATAGATAGACGGGGAGGACGGCACTGTTTTTCTGTAGATAGATGGGGAGGACGGTACTGGTTTTATTAGAGAGATGGAGAGTACGGCACTGGTATTATGTATATAGATGGGTAGGGTGGCACTGATTTTATATAGAGAGATGGAATGGATGGCACTGGTTTTATGTAGATAGATGGGGAGGACGGCACTGGTTTTATGTAGATAGATGGAATGGATGGCACTGGTTTTATGTAGATAAATGGGGAGGACAGCACTGGTTTTATGTAGATAGATGGGGAGGATGGCACTGGTTTTATGTAGATAGATGAGTAGGATGGCACTGATTTTATGTAGATAGATGGGGAGGATGGCACTGGTTTTATGTAGATAGATGAGTAGGATGGCACTGATTTTATGTAGATAGATGGGGAGGACGGCACTTGTTTTATGTAGTTAGATGGGGAGGACGGCACTGGTATTATGTAGAGAGATGGAAAGGATGGCACTAGCTTTATATAGATAGATGGGGAGGACGGCACTGTTTTTCTGTAGATAGATGGGGAGGACGACACTGGTTTTATGTTGATGGATGGCGAGGACTGCACTGATTTTATGTACATAGATGGGTAGGACGGCAATAGCCTTATGCAGATAGATGAGGAAGATGGCACTGGTTTTATGTAGAGAGATGGAGAGGACGGCACTGGTATTATGTAGTTAGATGGGGAGGATGGCACTGGTTTTATCTAGTTCGTAAGGTACGACGGCACTGGTTTTATCTAGAATGATGGGGAGAACGACACTGGGTTTATGCAGACAGATGGGTAGGGTGGCACTGGTTTTATGTAGAGAGATGCAGAGGACAGGACTGGTTTTATGTAGATAGATGGGGAGGACGGCACTGGTATTATGTAGAGAGATGGAAAGGATGGCACTGGTTTTATGTAGATAGATGGGGAGGATGATACTGGTTTTTTGTACTTAGTTGGGGAGGACGGCACTGGTTTTATGTAGTTCGAAAGGTAAGATGGCACT
>NW_027275560.1:0-78313 GCF_030028105.1 Mobula birostris | reverse complement strand
AGTTAGATGGGGAGGATGGCACTGGTTTTATCCAGTTCGTTGGTACGACTGCACTGGTTTTATCTAGATTGATGGGGAGAACGACACTGGTTTATGCAGACAGATGGGGAGGACGGTAGTGGTTTTATGAGAGAGATGGAGAGTACGGCACTGGTATTATGTATATAGATGGGTACGGTGGCACTGGTTTTATGTAGAGAGATGCAGAGGACAGGACTGGTTTTATGTAGATAGATGGGGAGGACGGCACTGGTTTTATGTAGATAGATGGGTAGGATGGCACTGGTTTTATGTAGATAGATGGGGAGGACGGCACTGGTTTTATGTAGATAGATAGGGAGGATGGCACTGGTTTTATGTAGTTAGATGGGGAGGACGGCACTGGTTTTATGTAGATAGTTGGGGAGTACAAAAGTGGTTTTATGTAGAGAGATCGAGAGGACGGCACTGGTTTTATGTAGTTAGACGGGTAGGAGGGCACTGGTTTTATTTAGAGAGATGGGGTGGATGGCACTGGTTTTATGTTGATGGATCAGTAGGACGGCACTGGTTTTATGTAGATAGATGGGTACGATGGCAATGGTCTTATGCAGATAGATGAGGAAGATGGCACTTGTTTTATGTAGAGAGATGGAGAGGACGGCACTGGTATTATGTAGTTAGATGGGGAGGATGGCGCTGGTTTTATCTAGATTGATGGGGAGGACGACACTGGTTTAATGCAGACAGATGGGGAGACGGTACTGGTTTTATGAGAGAGATGGAGAGTACGGCACTGGTATTATGTATATAGATGGGTAGGGTGCACTGGTTTTATGTAGAGAGATGCAGAGGACAGGACTGGTTTTATGTAGATAGATGGGGAGGATGGCACTGGTTTTATGTAGATAGATGGGTAGGATGGCACTGGTTTATGTAGACACATGGGGAGGACGGCACTGGTTTTATGTAGATAGATGGGGAGGATGGCACTGGTTTTATGTTGATAGATCAGTAGGATGGCACTGATTTTATGTAGATAGATGGGGAGGACGGCACTTGTTTTATGTAGTTAGATGGGGAGGACGGCACTGGTATTATGTAGAGAGATGGAAAGGATGGCACTAGTTTTATATAGATAGATGGGGAGGACGGCACTGTTTTTCTGTCGATAGATGGGAGGGACGACACTGGTTTTATATTGATGGATCAGTAGCACGGCACTGGTTTTATGTAGATAGATGGGTAGGACGGCAATGGTGTTAAGCAGATAGATGAGGAAGATGGCACTGGTTTTATGTAGAGAGATGGAGAGGACGGCACTGGTAGTATGTAGTTAGATGGGGAGGTTGGCACTGGTTTTATCTAGTTCGTTGGGTACGACGGCACTGGTTTTATCTAGATTGATGGGGGAGGATGACACTGGTTTTATGCAGACAGATGGGGAGGACGGTACTGGTTTTATGAGAGAGATGGAGAGTACGGCACTGGTATTATGTATATAGATGGGTAGGGTGGCACTGGTTTTATGTAGAGAGATGCAGAGGACAGGACTGGTTTTATGTAGATAGATGGGAGGACGGCACTGGTTTTATGTAGATAGATGTGTAGGATGGCACTGGTTTTATGTAGATAGATGGGGAGGACGGCACTGGTTTTATGTAGTTAGATGGGGAGGACGGCACTGGTATTATGTAGAGAGATGGGGAGGACGGCACTGGTTTTATGTAGTTAGATGGGGAGGACGGCACTGGTATTATGTAGAGAGATGGAAAGGATGGCACTAGTTTTATATAGATAGATGGGGAGGACGGCACTGGTTTTATGTATATAGATGGGGAGGATGACACTGGTTTTATGTACTTAGTTGGGGAGGACGGCACAGGTTTCATGTAGTTAGATGGCTAGGATGGCACTGGTTTTATGTAGATGGGTGGGTAGGACGGCACTGGTTTTATTTAGAGAGATGGGGTGGATGGCACTGGTTTTATGTTGATGGATCAGTAGCACGGCACTGGTTTTATGTAGATAGATAGGTAGGACGGCAATGGTCTTATGTAGATAGATGAGGAAGATGGCACTGGTTTTATGTAGATAGATGGGGAGGACGGCACTTGTTTTATGTAGTTAGATGGGGAGGGCGACACTGGTTTTATGTTGATGGATCAGTAGCACGGCACCGGTTTTATGTAGATAGATGGGTACGACGGCAATGGTCTTATGCAGATAGATGAGGAAGATGGCACTTGTTTTATGTAGAGAGATGGAGAGGACGGCACTGGTATTACGTAGTTAGATGGGGAGGATGGCACTGGTTTTATCTAGATTGATGGGGAGAACGACACTGGTTTTATGCAGACAGATGGGTAGGGTGCACTGGTTTTATGTAGAGAGATGCAGAGGACAGGACTGGTTTTATGTAGATAGTTGGGGAGGACGGCATTGGTATTATGTAGAGAGATGGAAAGGGTGGCACTGGTTTTATGTAGATAGATGGGGAGGATGATACTGGTTTTTTGTACTTAGTTGGGGAGGACGGCACTGGTTTTATGTAGTTAGAAAGGTAAGGTGGCACTGGTTGTATGTAGAGAGATGGAGAGGACGGCACTGGTATTATGTAGTTAGATGGGGAGGAAGACGCTGGTTTTATCTAGTTCGTTGGGTACGACGGCACAGGTTTTATCTAGATAGATGGGGAGGACAACACTGGTTTTATGCAGACAGATGGGGAGGACGGTACTGGTTTAATGAGAGAGATGGAGGGTACGGCACAGGTATTATGTATATAGATGTGTAGGGTGGCACTGGTTTTATGTAGATAGATGGGCGGGACGGCACTGGTTTTATGTTGATGGATCAGTAGGACGGCACTGGTTTTATGTAGATAGATGAGTAGGATGGCACTGGTTTGATGTAGAGAGATATGGAGGACGGCACTGGATTCATGTAGAGAGATGGAGAGAACGGGCACTGGTTTTATGTTGATAGATGGGGTGGACTGCACTGGTTTTATGCAGATAGATGAGGAGGACGACACTGGTTTTATGTTGATGGATCAGTAGCACGGCACTGCTTTTATGTAGATAGATGGGTAGGACGGCAATGGTCTTATGCAGATAGATGAGGAAGATGGCACTGGTTTTATGTAGAGAGATGGAGAGGACGGCACTGGTATTATGTATATAGATGGGTACGGTGGCACTGGTTTTATGTAGAGAGATGCAGAGGACAGGACTGGTTTTATGTAGATAGATGGGGAGGACGGCACTGGTTTTATGTAGATAGATGGGTAGGATGGCACTGGTTTTATGTAGATAGATGGGGAGGACGGCACTGGTTTTATGTAGATAGATAGGGAGGATGGCACTGGTTTTATGTTGATGGATCAGTAGCACGGCACTGGTTTTATGTAGATAGCATGGGTAGGACGGCAATAGTCTTATGCAGATAGATGAGGAAGATGGCACTGTTTTTATGTAGAGAGATGGAGAGGACGGCACTGGTATTATGTAGTTAGATGGGGAGGTTGGCACTGGTTTTATGTAGATAGATGGGGAGGACGGCACTGGTTTTATGTAGATAGATAGGGAGGATGGCACTGGTTTTATGTTGATGGATCAGTAGCACGGCACTGGCTTTATGTAGATAGATGGGGAGGACAGCACTGGTTTTATGTAGATAGATGGGGAGGACGGCACTGGTATTATGTAGAGAGATGGAAAGGATGGCACTAGTTTTATATAGATAGATGGGGAGGACGGCACTGTTTTTCTGTAGATAGATGGGGAGGACGACACTGGTTTTATGTTGATGGATCAGTAGCACGGCACTGGTTTTATGTAGATAGATGGGTAGGACGGCAATGGTCTTATGCAGATAGATGAGGAAGATGGCACTGCTTTTATGCAGAGAGATGGAGACGACGGCACTGGTATTATGTAGTTAAATGGGGAGGATGGCACTGGTTTTATCTAGTTCGTTGGGTACGACGGCACTGGTTTTATCTAGATTGATCGGGGAGGACGACACTGGTTTTATGCAGACAGATTGGGAGGACGGTACTGGTTTTATGAGAGAGATGGAGAGTACGGCACTGGTATTATGTATATAGATGGGTAGGGTGGCACTGGTTTTATGTAGAGAAATGCAGAGGACAGGACTGGTTTTATGTAGATAGATGGGGAGGACGGCACTGGTTTTATGTAGATAGATGGGTAGGATGGCACTGGTTTTATGTAGATGGATGGGGAGGATGGCACTGATTTTGTGCAGATAGATGGGGAGGACGGCACTTGTTTTATGTATATAGATGGGTAGGGTGGCACTGGTTTTATGTAGATAGATGGGCGGGACGGCACTGGTTTTATGTTGATGGATCAGTAGGACGGCACTGGTTTTATGTAGATAGATGAGTAGGATGGCACTGGTTTGATGTAGAGAGATATGGAGGACGGCACTGGATTCATGTAGAGAGATGGAGAGAACGGGCACTGGTTTTATGTTGATAGATGGGGTGGACTGCACTGGTTTTATGCAGATAGATGAGGAGGACGACACTGGTTTTATGTTGATGGATCAGTAGCACGGCACTGGCTTTATGTAGATAGATGGGTAGGACGGCAATGGTCTTATGCAGATAGATGAGGAAGATGGCACTGGTTTTATGTAGAGAGATGGAGAGGACGGCACTGGTATTATGTAGTTAGATGGGGAGGATGGCACTGGTTTTATCCAGTTCGTTGGGTACGACTGCACTGGTTTTATCTAGATTGATGGGGAGAACGACACTGGGTTTATGCAGACAGATGGGGAGGACGGTAGTGGTTTTATGAGAGAGATGGAGAGTACGGCACTGGTATTATGTATATAGATGGGTACGGTGGCACTGGTTTTATGTAGAGAGATGCAGAGGACAGGACTGGTTTTATGTAGATAGATGGGGAGGGACGGCACTGGTTTTATGTAGATAGATGGGTAGGATGGCACTGGTTTTATGTAGATAGATGGGGAGGACGGCACTGGTTTTATGTAGATAGATAGGGAGGATGGCACTGGTTTTATGTAGTTAGATGGGGAGGACGGCACTGGTTTTATGTAGATAGTTGGGGAGTACAAAAGTGGTTTTATGTAGAGAGATCGAGAGGACGGCACTGGTTTTATGTAGTTAGACGGGTAGGAGGGCACTGGTTTTATTTAGAGAGATGGGGTGGATGGCACTGGTTTTATGTTGATGGATCAGTAGGACGGCACTGGTTTTATGTAGATAGATGGGTACGATGGCAATGGTCTTATGCAGATAGATGAGGAAGATGGCACTTGTTTTATGTAGAGAGATGGAGAGGACGGCACTGGTATTATGTAGTTAGATGGGGAGGATGGCGCTGGTTTTATCTAGATTGATGGGGAGGACGACACTGGTTTAATGCAGACAGATGGGGAGGACGGTACTGGTTTTATGAGAGAGATGGAGAGTACGGCACTGGTATTATGGTATATAGATGGGTAGGGTGGCACTGGTTTTATGTAGAGAGATGCAGAGGACAGGACTGGTTTTATGTAGATAGATGGGGAGGATGGCACTGGTTTTATGTAGATAGATGGGTAGGATGGCACTGGTTTTATGTAGACACATGGGGAGGACGGCACTGGTTTTATGTAGATAGATGGGGAGGATGGCACTGGTTTTATGTTGATAGATCAGTAGGATGGCACTGATTTTATGTAGATAGATGGGGAGGACGGCACTTGTTTTATGTAGTTAGATGGGGAGGACGGCACTGGTATTATGTAGAGAGATGGAAAGGATGGCACTAGTTTTATATAGATAGATGGGGAGGACGGCACTGTTTTTCTGTCGATAGATGGGGAGGACGACACTGGTTTTATATTGATGGATCAGTAGCACGGCACTGGTTTTATGTAGATAGATGGGTAGGACGGCAATGGTGTTAAGCAGATAGATGAGGAAGATGGCACTGGTTTTATGTAGAGAGATGGAGAGGACGGCACTGGTATTATGTAGTTAGATGGGGAGGTTGGCACTGGTTTTATCTAGTTCGTTGGGTACGACGGCACTGGTTTTATCTAGATTGATGGGAGGATGACACTGGTTTTATGCAGACAGATGGGGAGGACGGTACTGGTTTTATGAGAGAGATGGAGAGTACGGCACTGGTATTATGTATATAGATGGGTAGGGTGGCACTGGTTTTATGTAGAGAGATGCAGAGGACAGGACTGGTTTTATGTAGATAGATGGGGAGGACGGCACTGGTTTTATGTAGATAGATGTGTAGGATGGCACTGGTTTTATGTAGATAGATGGGGAGGACGGCACTGGTTTTATGTAGTTAGATGGGGAGGACGGCACTGGTATTATGTAGAGAGATGGGGAGGACGGCACTGGTTTTATGTAGTTAGATGGGGAGGACGGCACTGGTATTATGTAGAGAGATGGAAAGGATGGCACTAGTTTTATATAGATAGATGGGGAGGACGGCACTGGTTTTATGTATATAGATGGGGAGGATGACACTGGTTTTATGTACTTAGTTGGGGAGGACGGCACAGGTTTCATGTAGTTAGATGGCTAGGATGGCACTGGTTTTATGTAGATGGGTGGGTAGGACGGCACTGGTTTTATTTAGAGAGATGGGGTGGATGGCACTGGTTTTATGTTGATGGATCAGTAGCACGGCACTGGTTTTATGTAGATAGATAGGTAGGACGGCAATGGTCTTATGTAGATAGATGAGGAAGATGGCACTGGTTTTATGTAGATAGATGGGGAGGACGGCACTTGTTTTATGTAGTTAGATGGGGAGGGCGACACTGGTTTTATGTTGATGGATCAGTAGCACGGCACCGGTTTTATGTAGATAGATGGGTACGACGGCAATGGTCTTATGCAGATAGATGAGGAAGATGGCACTTGTTTTATGTAGAGAGATGGAGAGGACGGCACTGGTATTACGTAGTTAGATGGGGAGGATGGCACTGGTTTTATCTAGATTGATGGGGAGAACGACACTGGTTTTATGCAGACAGATGGGTAGGGTGGCACTGGTTTTATGTAGAGAGATGCAGAGGACAGGACTGGTTTTATGTAGATAGTTGGGGAGGACGGCATTGGTATTATGTAGAGAGATGGAAAGGGTGGCACTGGTTTTATGTAGATAGATGGGGAGGATGATACTGGTTTTTTGTACTTAGTTGGGGAGGACGGCACTGGTTTTATGTAGTTAGAAAGGTAAGGTGGCACTGGTTGTATGTAGAGAGATGGAGAGGACGGCACTGGTATTATGTAGTTAGATGGGGAGGAAGACGCTGGTTTTATCTAGTTCGTTGGGTACGACGGCACAGGTTTTATCTAGATAGATGGGGAGGACAACACTGGTTTTATGCAGACAGATGGGGAGGACGGTACTGGTTTAA
Source organism: Mobula birostris (assembly GCF_030028105.1). Classification (NCBI taxonomy): domain Eukaryota; kingdom Metazoa; phylum Chordata; class Chondrichthyes; order Myliobatiformes; family Myliobatidae; genus Mobula; species Mobula birostris. Next base: position 70,900 of record NW_027275560.1, on the reverse strand, counting down.
TGAGAGAGATGGAGGGTACGGCACAGGTATTATGTATATAGATGTGTAGGGTGGCACTGGTTTTATGTAGATAGATGGGCGGGACGGCACTGGTTTTATGTTGATGGATCAGTAGGACGGCACTGGTTTTATGTAGATAGATGAGTAGGATGGCACTGGTTTGATGTAGAGAGATATGGAGGACGGCACTGGATTCATGTAGAGAGATGGAGAGAACGGGCACTGGTTTTATGTTGATAGATGGGGTGGACTGCACTGGTTTTATGCAGATAGATGAGGAGGACGACACTGGTTTTATGTTGATGGATCAGTAGCACGGCACTGCTTTTATGTAGATAGATGGGTAGGACGGCAATGGTCTTATGCAGATAGATGAGGAAGATGGCACTGGTTTTATGTAGAGAGATGGAGAGGACGGCACTGGTATTATGTATATAGATGGGTACGGTGGCACTGGTTTTATGTAGAGAGATGCAGAGGACAGGACTGGTTTTATGTAGATAGATGGGGAGGACGGCACTGGTTTTATGTAGATAGATGGGTAGGATGGCACTGGTTTTATGTAGATAGATGGGGAGGACGGCACTGGTTTTATGTAGATAGATAGGGAGGATGGCACTGGTTTTATGTTGATGGATCAGTAGCACGGCACTGGTTTTATGTAGATAGATGGGTAGGACGGCAATAGTCTTATGCAGATAGATGAGGAAGATGGCACTGTTTTTATGTAGAGAGATGGAGAGGACGGCACTGGTATTATGTAGTTAGATGGGGAGGTTGGCACTGGTTTTATGTAGATAGATGGGGAGGACGGCACTGGTTTTATGTAGATAGATAGGGAGGATGGCACTGGTTTTATGTTGATGGATCAGTAGCACGGCACTGGCTTTATGTAGATAGATGGGGAGGACAGCACTGGTTTTATGTAGATAGATGGGGAGGACGGCACTGGTATTATGTAGAGAGATGGAAAGGATGGCACTAGTTTTATATAGATAGATGGGGAGGACGGCACTGTTTTTCTGTAGATAGATGGGGAGGACGACACTGGTTTTATGTTGATGGATCAGTAGCACGGCACTGGTTTTATGTAGATAGATGGGTAGGACGGCAATGGTCTTATGCAGATAGATGAGGAAGATGGCACTGCTTTTATGCAGAGAGATGGAGACGACGGCACTGGTATTATGTAGTTAAATGGGGAGGATGGCACTGGTTTTATCTAGTTCGTTGGGTACGACGGCACTGGTTTTATCTAGATTGATCGGGAGGACGACACTGGTTTTATGCAGACAGATTGGGAGGACGGTACTGGTTTTATGAGAGAGATGGAGAGTACGGCACTGGTATTATGTATATAGATGGGTAGGGTGGCACTGGTTTTATGTAGAGAAATGCAGAGGACAGGACTGGTTTTATGTAGATAGATGGGGAGGACGGCACTGGTTTTATGTAGATAGATGGGTAGGATGGCACTGGTTTTATGTAGATGGATGGGGAGGATGGCACTGATTTTGTGCAGATAGATGGGGAGGACGGCACTTGTTTTATGTATATAGATGGGTAGGGTGGCACTGGTTTTATGTAGATAGATGGGCGGGACGGCACTGGTTTTATGTTGATGGATCAGTAGGACGGCACTGGTTTTATGTAGATAGATGAGTAGGATGGCACTGGTTTGATGTAGAGAGATATGGAGGACGGCACTGGATTCATGTAGAGAGATGGAGAGAACGGGCACTGGTTTTATGTTGATAGATGGGGTGGACTGCACTGGTTTTATGCAGATAGATGAGGAGGACGACACTGGTTTTATGTTGATGGATCAGTAGCACGGCACTGGCTTTATGTAGATAGATGGGTAGGACGGCAATGGTCTTATGCAGATAGATGAGGAAGATGGCACTGGTTTTATGTAGAGAGATGGAGAGGACGGCACTGGTATTATGTAGTTAGATGGGGAGGATGGCACTGGTTTTATCCAGTTCGTTGGGTACGACTGCACTGGTTTTATCTAGATTGATGGGGAGAACGACACTGGGTTTATGCAGACAGATGGGGAGGACGGTAGTGGTTTTATGAGAGAGATGGAGAGTACGGCACTGGTATTATGTATATAGATGGGTACGGTGGCACTGGTTTTATGTAGAGAGATGCAGAGGACAGGACTGGTTTTATGTAGATAGATGGGGAGGACGGCACTGGTTTTATGTAGATAGATGGGTAGGATGGCACTGGTTTTATGTAGATAGATGGGGAGGACGGCACTGGTTTTATGTAGATAGATAGGGAGGATGGCACTGGTTTTATGTAGTTAGATGGGGAGGACGGCACTGGTTTTATGTAGATAGTTGGGGAGTACAAAAGTGGTTTTATGTAGAGAGATCGAGAGGACGGCACTGGTTTTATGTAGTTAGACGGGTAGGAGGGCACTGGTTTTATTTAGAGAGATGGGGTGGATGGCACTGGTTTTATGTTGATGGATCAGTAGGACGGCACTGGTTTTATGTAGATAGATGGGTACGATGGCAATGGTCTTATGCAGATAGATGAGGAAGATGGCACTTGTTTTATGTAGAGAGATGGAGAGGACGGCACTGGTATTATGTAGTTAGATGGGGAGGATGGCGCTGGTTTTATCTAGATTGATGGGGAGGACGACACTGGTTTAATGCAGACAGATGGGGAGGACGGTACTGGTTTTATGAGAGAGATGGAGAGTACGGCACTGGTATTATGTATATAGATGGGTAGGGTGGCACTGGTTTTATGTAGAGAGATGCAGAGGACAGGACTGGTTTTATGTAGATAGATGGGGAGGATGGCACTGGTTTTATGTAGATAGATGGGTAGGATGGCACTGGTTTTATGTAGACACATGGGGAGGACGGCACTGGTTTTATGTAGATAGATGGGGAGGATGGCACTGGTTTTATGTTGATAGATCAGTAGGATGGCACTGATTTTATGTAGATAGATGGGGAGGACGGCACTTGTTTTATGTAGTTAGATGGGGAGGACGGCACTGGTATTATGTAGAGAGATGGAAAGGATGGCACTAGTTTTATATAGATAGATGGGGAGGACGGCACTGTTTTTCTGTCGATAGATGGGGAGGACGACACTGGTTTTATATTGATGGATCAGTAGCACGGCACTGGTTTTATGTAGATAGATGGGTAGGACGGCAATGGTGTTAAGCAGATAGATGAGGAAGATGGCACTGGTTTTATGTAGAGAGATGGAGAGGACGGCACTGGTATTATGTAGTTAGATGGGGAGGTTGGCACTGGTTTTATCTAGTTCGTTGGGTACGACGGCACTGGTTTTATCTAGATTGATGGGGAGGATGACACTGGTTTTATGCAGACAGATGGGGAGGACGGTACTGGTTTTATGAGAGAGATGGAGAGTACGGCACTGGTATTATGTATATAGATGGGTAGGGTGGCACTGGTTTTATGTAGAGAGATGCAGAGGACAGGACTGGTTTTATGTAGATAGATGGGGAGGACGGCACTGGTTTTATGTAGATAGATGTGTAGGATGGCACTGGTTTTATGTAGATAGATGGGGAGGACGGCACTGGTTTTATGTAGTTAGATGGGGAGGACGGCACTGGTATTATGTAGAGAGATGGGGAGGACGGCACTGGTTTTATGTAGTTAGATGGGGAGGACGGCACTGGTATTATGTAGAGAGATGGAAAGGATGGCACTAGTTTTATATAGATAGATGGGGAGGACGGCACTGGTTTTATGTATATAGATGGGGAGGATGACACTGGTTTTATGTACTTAGTTGGGGAGGACGGCACAGGTTTCATGTAGTTAGATGGCTAGGATGGCACTGGTTTTATGTAGATGGGTGGGTAGGACGGCACTGGTTTTATTTAGAGAGATGGGGTGGATGGCACTGGTTTTATGTTGATGGATCAGTAGCACGGCACTGGTTTTATGTAGATAGATAGGTAGGACGGCAATGGTCTTATGTAGATAGATGAGGAAGATGGCACTGGTTTTATGTAGATAGATGGGGAGGACGGCACTTGTTTTATGTAGTTAGATGGGGAGGGCGACACTGGTTTTATGTTGATGGATCAGTAGCACGGCACCGGTTTTATGTAGATAGATGGGTACGACGGCAATGGTCTTATGCAGATAGATGAGGAAGATGGCACTTGTTTTATGTAGAGAGATGGAGAGGACGGCACTGGTATTACGTAGTTAGATGGGGAGGATGGCACTGGTTTTATCTAGATTGATGGGGAGAACGACACTGGTTTTATGCAGACAGATGGGTAGGGTGGCACTGGTTTTATGTAGAGAGATGCAGAGGACAGGACTGGTTTTATGTAGATAGTTGGGGAGGACGGCATTGGTATTATGTAGAGAGATGGAAAGGGTGGCACTGGTTTTATGTAGATAGATGGGGAGGATGATACTGGTTTTTTGTACTTAGTTGGGGAGGACGGCACTGGTTTTATGTAGTTAGAAAGGTAAGGTGGCACTGGTTGTATGTAGAGAGATGGAGAGGACGGCACTGGTATTATGTAGTTAGATGGGGAGGAAGACGCTGGTTTTATCTAGTTCGTTGGGTACGACGGCACAGGTTTTATCTAGATAGATGGGGAGGACAACACTGGTTTTATGCAGACAGATGGGGAGGACGGTACTGGTTTAATGAGAGAGATGGAGGGTACGGCACAGGTATTATGTATATAGATGTGTAGGGTGGCACTGGTTTTATGTAGATAGATGGGCGGGACGGCACTGGTTTTATGTTGATGGATCAGTAGGACGGCACTGGTTTTATGTAGATAGATGAGTAGGATGGCACTGGTTTGATGTAGAGAGATATGGAGGACGGCACTGGATTCATGTAGAGAGATGGAGAGAACGGGCACTGGTTTTATGTTGATAGATGGGGTGGACTGCACTGGTTTTATGCAGATAGATGAGGAGGACGACACTGGTTTTATGTTGATGGATCAGTAGCACGGCACTGCTTTTATGTAGATAGATGGGTAGGACGGCAATGGTCTTATGCAGATAGATGAGGAAGATGGCACTGGTTTTATGTAGAGAGATGGAGAGGACGGCACTGGTATTATGTATATAGATGGGTACGGTGGCACTGGTTTTATGTAGAGAGATGCAGAGGACAGGACTGGTTTTATGTAGATAGATGGGGAGGACGGCACTGGTTTTATGTAGATAGATGGGTAGGATGGCACTGGTTTTATGTAGATAGATGGGGAGGACGGCACTGGTTTTATGTAGATAGATAGGGAGGATGGCACTGGTTTTATGTTGATGGATCAGTAGCACGGCACTGGTTTTATGTAGATAGATGGGTAGGACGGCAATAGTCTTATGCAGATAGATGAGGAAGATGGCACTGTTTTTATGTAGAGAGATGGAGAGGACGGCACTGGTATTATGTAGTTAGATGGGGAGGTTGGCACTGGTTTTATGTAGATAGATGGGGAGGACGGCACTGGTTTTATGTAGATAGATAGGGAGGATGGCACTGGTTTTATGTTGATGGATCAGTAGCACGGCACTGGCTTTATGTAGATAGATGGGGAGGACAGCACTGGTTTTATGTAGATAGATGGGGAGGACGGCACTGGTATTATGTAGAGAGATGGAAAGGATGGCACTAGTTTTATATAGATAGATGGGGAGGACGGCACTGTTTTTCTGTAGATAGATGGGGAGGACGACACTGGTTTTATGTTGATGGATCAGTAGCACGGCACTGGTTTTATGTAGATAGATGGGTAGGACGGCAATGGTCTTATGCAGATAGATGAGGAAGATGGCACTGCTTTTATGCAGAGAGATGGAGACGACGGCACTGGTATTATGTAGTTAAATGGGGAGGATGGCACTGGTTTTATCTAGTTCGTTGGGTACGACGGCACTGGTTTTATCTAGATTGATCGGGAGGACGACACTGGTTTTATGCAGACAGATTGGGAGGACGGTACTGGTTTTATGAGAGAGATGGAGAGTACGGCACTGGTATTATGTATATAGATGGGTAGGGTGGCACTGGTTTTATGTAGAGAAATGCAGAGGACAGGACTGGTTTTATGTAGATAGATGGGGAGGACGGCACTGGTTTTATGTAGATAGATGGGTAGGATGGCACTGGTTTTATGTAGATGGATGGGGAGGATGGCACTGATTTTGTGCAGATAGATGGGGAGGACGGCACTTGTTTTATGTAGTTAGATGGGGAGGACGGCACTGGTTTTATGTAGACAGATGGGGTGGACTGCACTGATTTTATGTAGATAGATGGGGAGGACGACACTGGTTTTATGTTGATGGATCAGTAGCACGGCACTGGTTTTATGTAGATAGATGGGGAGGACGACACTGGTTTTATGTTGATGGATCAGTAGCACGGCACTGGTTTTATGTAGATAGATGGGTAGGACGGCAATGGTCTTATGCAGATAGATGAGGAAGATGGCACTGGTTTTATGTAGAGAGATGGAGATGAGGACACTGGTATTATGTAGTTAGATGGGGAGGATGGCACTGGTTTTATGTAGACGGGTGGGTAGGACGGCATTGGTTTTATTTAGAGAGATGGGGAGGATGGCACTGGTTTTACGTAGATAGATGGGTAGGACGGCACTGGTTTTATGTAGATAGATGGGGAGGACAAAAGTGGTTTTATGTAGAGAGTTCGAGACGACGGCACTGGTTTTATGTATATAGATGGGTAGAACGGCAATGGTATTATGTATATAGATGGGTAGGACGGCACTGGTTTTATGTAGATAGATGAGGAGGACGGCAGTGGTTTTATGTAGTTAGACGGGTAGGAGGGCACTGGTTTTATTTAGAGAGATGGGGTGGATGGCACTGGTTTTATGTTGATGGATCAGTAGGACGGCACTGGTTTTATGTAGATAGATGAGTAGGATGGCACTGGTTTTATGTAGATAGATGTGGAGGACGGCACTGGATTCATGTAGAGAGATGGAGAGAACGGGCACTGGTTTTATGTAGATAGATGGGGAGGATGGCACTGGTTTTATGTAGATAGATGAGTAGGATGGCACTGATTTTATGTAGATAGATGGGGAGGACGGCACTTGTTTTATGTAGTTAGATGGGGAGGGCGACACTGGTTTTATGTTGATGGATCAGTAGCACGGCACCGGTTTTATGTAGATAGATGGGTACGACGGCAATGGTCTTATGCAGATGGATGAGGAAGATGGCACTTGTTTTATGTAGAGAGATGGAGAGGACGGCACTGGTATTACGTAGTTAGATGGGGAGGATGGCACTGGTTTTATCTAGATTGATGGGGAGAACGACACTGGTTTTATGCAGACAGATGGGTAGGGTGGCACTGGTTTTATGTAGAGAGATGCAGAGGACAGGACTGGTTTTATGTAGATAGATGGGGATGACGGCATTGGTATTATGTAGAGAGATGGAAAGGGTGGCACTGGTTTTATGTAGATAGATGGGGAGGATGATACTGGTTTTTTGTACTTAGTTGGGGAGGACGGCACTGGTTTTATGTAGTTAGAAAGGTAAGGTGGCACTGGTTGTATGTAGAGAGATGGAGAGGACGGCACTGGTATTATGTAGTTAGATGGGGAGGAAGACGCTGGTTTTATCTAGTTCGTTGGGTACGACGGCACAGGTTTTATCTAGATAGATGGGGAGGACAACACTGGTTTTATGCAGACAGATGGGGAGGACGGTACTGGTTTAATGAGAGAGATGGAGGGTACGGCACAGGTATTATGTATATAGATGTGTAGGGTGGCACTGGTTTTATGTAGATAGATGGGCGGGACGGCACTGGTTTTATGTTGATGGATCAGTAGGACGGCACTGGTTTTATGTAGATAGATGAGTAGGATGGCACTGGTTTGATGTAGAGAGATATGGAGGACGGCACTGGATTCATGTAGAGAGATGGAGAGAACGGGCACTGGTTTTATGTTGATAGATGGGGTGGACTGCACTGTTTTTATGCAGATAGATGAGGAGGACGACACTGGTTTTATGTTGATGGATCAGTAGCACGGCACTGCTTTTATGTAGATAGATGGGTAGGACGGCAATGGTCTTATGCAGATAGATGAGGAAGATGGCACTGGTTTTATGTAGAGAGATGGAGAGGACGGCACTGGTATTATGTATATAGATGGGTACGGTGGCACTGGTTTTATGTAGAGAGATGCAGAGGACAGGACTGGTTTTATGTAGATAGATGGGGAGGACGGCACTGGTTTTATGTAGATAGATGGGTAGGATGGCACTGGTTTTATGTAGATAGATGGGGAGGACGGCACTGGTTTTATGTAGATAGATAGGGAGGATGGCACTGGTTTTATGTTGATGGATCAGTAGCACGGCACTGGTTTTATGTAGATAGATGGGTAGGACGGCAATAGTCTTATGCAGATAGATAAGGAAGATGGCACTGGTTTTATGTAGAGAGATGGAGAGGACGGCACTGGTATTATGTAGTTAGATGGCGAGGATGGTACTGGTTTTATCTAGTTCGTTGGGTACGACGGCACTGGTTTTATCTAGATTGATGGGGAGAACGACACTGGTTTTATGCAGACAGATGGGGAGGACGGCACAGGTTTTATGTAGTTAGATGGGTAGGATGGCACTGGTTTTATGTAGACGGGTGGGTAGGACGGCACTGGTTTTATTTAGAGAGATGGGGTGGATGGCACTGGTTTTATGTTGATGGATCAGTAGCACGGCACCGGTTTTATGTAGATACATGGGTACGACGGCAATGGTCTTATGCAGATAGATGAGGAAGATGGCACTTGTTTTATGTAGACAAATGGGGAGGACGGCACTGGTTTTATGTAGATAGATGGGGAGGATGGCACTGGTTTTATGTAGATAGATGAGTAGGATGGCACTGATTTTATGTAGATAGATGGGGAGGACGACACTTGTTTTATGTAGTTAGATGGGGAGGACGGCACTGGTATTATGTAGAGAGATGGAAAGGATGGCACTAGTTTTATATAGATAGATGGGGAGGACGGCACTGTTTTTCTGTAGATAGATGGGGAGGACGACACTGGTTTTATGTTGATGGATCAGTAGCACGGCACTGGTTTTATGTAGATAGATGGGTAGGACGGCAATGGTGTTAAGCAGATAGATGAGGAAGATGGCACTGGTTTTATGTAGAGAGATGGAGAGGACGGCACTGGTATTATGTAGTTAGATGGGGAGGTTGGCACTGGTTTTATCTAGTTCGTTGGGTACGACGGCACTGGTTTTATCTAGATTGATGGGGAGGACGACACTGGTTTTATGCAGACAGATGGGGAGGACGGTACTGGTTTTATGAGAGAGATGGAGAGTACGGCACTGGTATTATGTATATAGATGGGTAGGGTGGCACTGGTTTTATGTAGAGAGATGCAGAGGACAGGACTGGTTTTATGTAGATAGATGGGGAGGACGGCACTGGTTTTATGTAGATAGATGTGTAGGATGGCACTGGTTTTATGTAGATAGATGGGGAGGACGGCACTTGTTTTATGTAGTTAGATGGGGAGGGCGACACTGGTTTTATGTTGATGGATCAGTAGCACGGCACCGGTTTTATGTAGATAGATGGGTACGACGGCAATGGTCTTATGCAGATAGATGAGGAAGATGGCACTTGTTTTATGTAGAGAGATGGAGAGGACGGCACTGGTATTACGTAGTTAGATGGGGAGGATGGCACTGGTTTTATCTAGATTGATGGGGAGAACGACACTGGTTTTATGCAGACAGATGGGTAGGGTGGCACTGGTTTTATGTAGAGAGATGCAGAGGACAGGACTGGTTTTATGTAGATAGTTGGGGAGGACGGCATTGGTATTATGTAGAGAGATGGAAAGGGTGGCACTGGTTTTATGTAGATAGATGGGGAGGATGATACTGGTTTTTTGTACTTAGTTGGGGAGGACGGCACTGGTTTTATGTAGTTAGAAAGGTAAGGTGGCACTGGTTGTATGTAGAGAGATGGAGAGGACGGCACTGGTATTATGTAGTTAGATGGGGAGGAAGACGCTGGTTTTATCTAGTTCGTTGGGTACGACGGCACAGGTTTTATCTAGATAGATGGGGAGGACAACACTGGTTTTATGCAGACAGATGGGGAGGACGGTACTGGTTTAATGAGAGAGATGGAGGGTACGGCACAGGTATTATGTATATAGATGTGTAGGGTGGCACTGGTTTTATGTAGATAGATGGGCGGGACGGCACTGGTTTTATGTTGATGGATCAGTAGGACGGCACTGGTTTTATGTAGATAGATGAGTAGGATGGCACTGGTTTGATGTAGAGAGATATGGAGGACGGCACTGGATTCATGTAGAGAGATGGAGAGAACGGGCACTGGTTTTATGTTGATAGATGGGGTGGACTGCACTGGTTTTATGCAGATAGATGAGGAGGACGACACTGGTTTTATGTTGATGGATCAGTAGCACGGCACTGCTTTTATGTAGATAGATGGGTAGGACGGCAATGGTCTTATGCAGATAGATGAGGAAGATGGCACTGGTTTTATGTAGAGAGATGGAGAGGACGGCACTGGTATTATGTATATAGATGGGTACGGTGGCACTGGTTTTATGTAGAGAGATGCAGAGGACAGGACTGGTTTTATGTAGATAGATGGGGAGGACGGCACTGGTTTTATGTAGATAGATGGGTAGGATGGCACTGGTTTTATGTAGATAGATGGGGAGGACGGCACTGGTTTTATGTAGATAGATAGGGAGGATGGCACTGGTTTTATGTTGATGGATCAGTAGCACGGCACTGGTTTTATGTAGATAGATGGGTAGGACGGCAATAGTCTTATGCAGATAGATGAGGAAGATGGCACTGTTTTTATGTAGAGAGATGGAGAGGACGGCACTGGTATTATGTAGTTAGATGGGGAGGTTGGCACTGGTTTTATGTAGATAGATGGGGAGGACGGCACTGGTTTTATGTAGATAGATAGGGAGGATGGCACTGGTTTTATGTTGATGGATCAGTAGCACGGCACTGGCTTTATGTAGATAGATGGGGAGGACAGCACTGGTTTTATGTAGATAGATGGGGAGGACGGCACTGGTATTATGTAGAGAGATGGAAAGGATGGCACTAGTTTTATATAGATAGATGGGGAGGACGGCACTGTTTTTCTGTAGATAGATGGGGAGGACGACACTGGTTTTATGTTGATGGATCAGTAGCACGGCACTGGTTTTATGTAGATAGATGGGTAGGACGGCAATGGTCTTATGCAGATAGATGAGGAAGATGGCACTGCTTTTATGCAGAGAGATGGAGACGACGGCACTGGTATTATGTAGTTAAATGGGGAGGATGGCACTGGTTTTATCTAGTTCGTTGGGTACGACGGCACTGGTTTTATCTAGATTGATCGGGAGGACGACACTGGTTTTATGCAGACAGATTGGGAGGACGGTACTGGTTTTATGAGAGAGATGGAGAGTACGGCACTGGTATTATGTATATAGATGGGTAGGGTGGCACTGGTTTTATGTAGAGAAATGCAGAGGACAGGACTGGTTTTATGTAGATAGATGGGGAGGACGGCACTGGTTTTATGTAGATAGATGGGTAGGATGGCACTGGTTTTATGTAGATGGATGGGGAGGATGGCACTGATTTTGTGCAGATAGATGGGGAGGACGGCACTTGTTTTATGTAGTTAGATGGGGAGGACGGCACTGGTTTTATGTAGACAGATGGGGTGGACTGCACTGATTTTATGTAGATAGATGGGGAGGACGACACTGGTTTTATGTTGATGGATCAGTAGCACGGCACTGGTTTTATGTAGATAGATGGGGAGGACGACACTGGTTTTATGTTGATGGATCAGTAGCACGGCACTGGTTTTATGTAGATAGATGGGTAGGACGGCAATGGTCTTATGCAGATAGATGAGGAAGATGGCACTGGTTTTATGTAGAGAGATGGAGATGAGGACACTGGTATTATGTAGTTAGATGGGGAGGATGGCACTGGTTTTATGTAGACGGGTGGGTAGGACGGCATTGGTTTTATTTAGAGAGATGGGGAGGATGGCACTGGTTTTACGTAGATAGATGGGTAGGACGGCACTGGTTTTATGTAGATAGATGGGGAGGACAAAAGTGGTTTTATGTAGAGAGATCGAGACGACGGCACTGGTTTTATGTATATAGATGGGTAGAACGGCAATGGTATTATGTATATAGATGGGTAGGACGGCACTGGTTTTATGTAGATAGATGAGGAGGACGGCAGTGGTTTTATGTAGTTAGACGGGTAGGAGGGCACTGGTTTTATTTAGAGAGATGGGGTGGATGGCACTGGTTTTATGTTGATGGATCAGTAGGACGGCACTGGTTTTATGTAGATAGATGAGTAGGATGGCACTGGTTTTATGTAGATAGATGTGGAGGACGGCACTGGATTCATGTAGAGAGATGGAGAGAACGGGCACTGGTTTTATGTAGATAGATGGGGAGGATGGCACTGGTTTTATGTAGATAGATGAGTAGGATGGCACTGATTTTATGTAGATAGATGGGGAGGACGGCACTTGTTTTATGTAGTTAGATGGGGAGGGCGACACTGGTTTTATGTTGATGGATCAGTAGCACGGCACCGGTTTTATGTAGATAGATGGGTACGACGGCAATGGTCTTATGCAGATGGATGAGGAAGATGGCACTTGTTTTATGTAGAGAGATGGAGAGGACGGCACTGGTATTACGTAGTTAGATGGGGAGGATGGCACTGGTTTTATCTAGATTGATGGGGAGAACGACACTGGTTTTATGCAGACAGATGGGTAGGGTGGCACTGGTTTTATGTAGAGAGATGCAGAGGACAGGACTGGTTTTATGTAGATAGATGGGGATGACGGCATTGGTATTATGTAGAGAGATGGAAAGGGTGGCACTGGTTTTATGTAGATAGATGGGGAGGATGATACTGGTTTTTTGTACTTAGTTGGGGAGGACGGCACTGGTTTTATGTAGTTAGAAAGGTAAGGTGGCACTGGTTGTATGTAGAGAGATGGAGAGGACGGCACTGGTATTATGTAGTTAGATGGGGAGGAAGACGCTGGTTTTATCTAGTTCGTTGGGTACGACGGCACAGGTTTTATCTAGATAGATGGGGAGGACAACACTGGTTTTATGCAGACAGATGGGGAGGACGGTACTGGTTTAATGAGAGAGATGGAGGGTACGGCACAGGTATTATGTATATAGATGTGTAGGGTGGCACTGGTTTTATGTAGATAGATGGGCGGGACGGCACTGGTTTTATGTTGATGGATCAGTAGGACGGCACTGGTTTTATGTAGATAGATGAGTAGGATGGCACTGGTTTGATGTAGAGAGATATGGAGGACGGCACTGGATTCATGTAGAGAGATGGAGAGAACGGGCACTGGTTTTATGTTGATAGATGGGGTGGACTGCACTGTTTTTATGCAGATAGATGAGGAGGACGACACTGGTTTTATGTTGATGGATCAGTAGCACGGCACTGCTTTTATGTAGATAGATGGGTAGGACGGCAATGGTCTTATGCAGATAGATGAGGAAGATGGCACTGGTTTTATGTAGAGAGATGGAGAGGACGGCACTGGTATTATGTATATAGATGGGTACGGTGGCACTGGTTTTATGTAGAGAGATGCAGAGGACAGGACTGGTTTTATGTAGATAGATGGGGAGGACGGCACTGGTTTTATGTAGATAGATGGGTAGGATGGCACTGGTTTTATGTAGATAGATGGGGAGGACGGCACTGGTTTTATGTAGATAGATAGGGAGGATGGCACTGGTTTTATGTTGATGGATCAGTAGCACGGCACTGGTTTTATGTAGATAGATGGGTAGGACGGCAATAGTCTTATGCAGATAGATAAGGAAGATGGCACTGGTTTTATGTAGAGAGATGGAGAGGACGGCACTGGTATTATGTAGTTAGATGGCGAGGATGGTACTGGTTTTATCTAGTTCGTTGGGTACGACGGCACTGGTTTTATCTAGATTGATGGGGAGAACGACACTGGTTTTATGCAGACAGATGGGGAGGACGGCACAGGTTTTATGTAGTTAGATGGGTAGGATGGCACTGGTTTTATGTAGACGGGTGGGTAGGACGGCACTGGTTTTATTTAGAGAGATGGGGTGGATGGCACTGGTTTTATGTTGATGGATCAGTAGCACGGCACCGGTTTTATGTAGATACATGGGTACGACGGCAATGGTCTTATGCAGATAGATGAGGAAGATGGCACTTGTTTTATGTAGACAAATGGGGAGGACGGCACTGGTTTTATGTAGATAGATGGGGAGGATGGCACTGGTTTTATGTAGATAGATGAGTAGGATGGCACTGATTTTATGTAGATAGATGGGGAGGACGACACTTGTTTTATGTAGTTAGATGGGGAGGACGGCACTGGTATTATGTAGAGAGATGGAAAGGATGGCACTAGTTTTATATAGATAGATGGGGAGGACGGCACTGTTTTTCTGTAGATAGATGGGGAGGACGACACTGGTTTTATGTTGATGGATCAGTAGCACGGCACTGGTTTTATGTAGATAGATGGGTAGGACGGCAATGGTGTTAAGCAGATAGATGAGGAAGATGGCACTGGTTTTATGTAGAGAGATGGAGAGGACGGCACTGGTATTATGTAGTTAGATGGGGAGGTTGGCACTGGTTTTATCTAGTTCGTTGGGTACGACGGCACTGGTTTTATCTAGATTGATGGGGAGGACGACACTGGTTTTATGCAGACAGATGGGGAGGACGGTACTGGTTTTATGAGAGAGATGGAGAGTACGGCACTGGTATTATGTATATAGATGGGTAGGGTGGCACTGGTTTTATGTAGAGAGATGCATAGGACAGGACTGGTTTTATGTAGATAGATGGGGAGGACGGCACTGGTTTTATGTAGATAGATGTGTAGGATGGCACTGGTTTTATGTAGATAGATGGGGAGGACGGCACTAGTTTTATGTAGTTAGATGGGGAGGATAACACTGGTTTTATGTACATAGTTGGGGAGGACGGCACAGGTTTCATGTAGTTAGATGGCTAGGATGGCACTGGTTTTATGTAGATGGGTGGGTAGGACGGCACTGGTTTTATTTAGAGAGATGGGGTGGATGGCACTGGTTTTATGTTGATGGATCAGTAGCACGGCACTGGTTTTATGTAGATAGATAGGTAGGACGGCAATGGTCTTATGTAGATAGATGAAGAAGATGGCACTGGTTTTATGTAGAGAGATGGAGAGGACGGCACTGGTATTATGTAGTTAGATGGGGAGGATGGCACTGGTTTTATCTAGTTCGTTGGGTAGGACGGCACTGGTTTTATATAGATTGATGGGGAGGACGACACTGGTATTATGTAGAGAGATGAAAAGGATGGCACTAGTTTTATATAGATAGATGGGGTGGACTGCACTGGTTTTATGTAGATAGATGGGGAGGACGACACTGGTTTTATGTTGATGGATCAGTAGCACGGCACTGCTTTTATGTAGATAGATGGGTAGGACGGCAATGGTCTTATGCAGATAGATGAGGAAGATGGCATTGGTTTTATGTAGAGAGATGGAGAGGACGGCACTGGTATTATGTAGTTAGATGGGGAGGATGGCACTGGTTTTATCTAGTTCGTTGGGTACGACGGCACTGGTTTTATCTAGATTGATGGGGAGAACGACACTGGGTTTATGCAGACAGATGGGGAGGACGGTACTGGTTTTATGAGAGAGATGGAGAGTACGGCACTGGTATTATGTATATAGATGGGTAGGGTGGCACTGGTTTTATGTAGAGAGATGCAGAGGACAGGACTGGTTTTATGTAGATAGATGGGGAGGACGGCACTGGTTTTATGTAGATAGATGGGTAGGACGGCACTGGTTTTATGTAGATAGATGGGGAGGACGGCACTGGTTTTATGTAGATAGATAGGGAGGATGGCACTGGTTTTACGTTGATGGATCAGTAGCACGGCACTGGCTTTATGTAGATAGATGGGGAGGACGGCACTGGTTTTATGTAGATAGATGGGGAGGACGGCACTGGTATTATGTAGAGAGATGGAAAGGATGGCACTAGTTTTATATAGATAGATGGGGAGGACGGCACTGTTTTTCTGTAGATAGATGGGGAGGACGACACTGGTTTTATGTTGATGGATCAGTAGCACGGCACTGGTTTTATGTAGATAGATGGGTAGGACGGCAATGGTCTTATGCAGATAGATGAGGAAGATGGCACTGGTTTTATGCAGAGAGATGGAGACGACGGCACTGGTATTATGTAGTTAAATGGGGAGGATGGCACTGGTTTTATCTAGTTCGTTGGGTACGACGGCACTGGTTTTATCTAGATTGATGGGGAGGACGACACTGGTTTTATGCAGACAGATTGGGAGGACGGTACTGGTTTTATGAGAGAGATGGAGAGTACGGCACTGGTATTATGTATATCGATGGGTAGGGTGGCACTGGTTTTATGTAGAGAAATGCAGAGGACAGGACTGGTTTTATGTAGATAGATGGGGAGGACGGCACTGGTTTTATGTAGATAGATGGGTAGGATGGCACTGGTTTTATGTAGATGGATGGGGAGGATGGCACTGTTTTTGTGCAGATAGATGGGGAGGACGGCACTTGTTTTATGTAGTTAGATGGGGAGGACGGCACTGGTTTTATGTAGACAGATGGGGTGGACTGCACTGATTTTATGTAGATTGATGGGGAGGACCACACTGGTTTAATGTTGATGGATCAGTAGCACGGCACTGGTTTTATGTAGATAGATGGGGAGGACGACACTGGTTTTATGTTGATGGATCAGTAGCACGGCACTGGATTTATGTAGATAGATGGGTAGAACGGCAATGGTCTTATGCAGATAGATGAGGAAGATGGCACTGGTTTTATGTAGAGAGATGGAGATGAGGACACTGGTATTATGTAGTTAGATGGGGAGGATGGCACTGGTTTTATGTAGATAGATGAGTAGGATGGCAGTGATTTTATGTAGATAGATGTGGAGGACGGCACTTGTTTTATGTAGTTAGATGGGGAGGACGGCACTGGTATTATGTAGAGAGATGGAAAGGATGGCACTAGTTTTATATAGATAGATGGGGAGGACGGCACTGTTTTTCTGTAGATAGATGGGGAGGACGCCACTGGTTTTATGTTGATGGATCAGTAGCACGGCACTGGTTTTATGTAGATAGATGGGTAGGACGGCAATGGTCTTAAGCAGATAGATGAGGAAGATGGCACTGGTTTTATGTAGAGAGATGGAGAGGACGGCACTGGTATTATGTAGTTAGATGGGGAGGTTGGCACTGGTTTTATCTAGTTCGTTGGGTACGACGGCACTGGTTTTATCTAGATAGATGGGGAGGACGACACTGGTTTTATGCAGACAGATGGGGAGGACGGTACTGGTTTTATGAGAGAGATGGAGGGTACGGCACTAGTATTATGTATATAGATGGGTAGGGTGGCACTGGTTTTATATAGAGAGATGGAATGGATGGCACTGGTTTTATGTAGATAGATGAGGAGGACGGCAGTGGTTTTATGTAGTTAGACGGGTAGGAGGGCACTGGTTTTATTTAGAGAGATGGGGTGGATGGCACTGGTTTTATGTTGATGGATCAGTAGGACGGCACTGGTTTTATGTAGATAGATGAGTAGGATGGCACTGGTTTTATGTAGATAGATGTGGAGGACGGCACTGGATTCATGTCGAGAGATGGAGAGAACGCGCACTGGTTTTATGTAGATAGATGGGGAGGATGGCACTGGTTTTAAGTAGAGAGATGGAGAGGACGGCACTGGTATTACGTAGTTAGATGGGGAGGATGGCACTGGTTTTATCTAGTTCGTTGGGTACGACGGCACTGGTTTTATCTAGATTGATGGGGAGAACGACACTGGTTTTATGCAGACAGATGGGTAGGGTGGCACTGGTTTTATGTAGAGAGATGCAGAGGACAGGACTGGTTTTATGTAGATAGATGGGGAGGACGGCACTGGTATTATGTAGAGAGATGGAAAGGGTGGCACTGGTTTTATGTAGATAGATGGGGAGGATGATACTGGTTTTTTGTACTTAGTTGGGGAGGACGGCACTGGTTTTATGTAGTTAGAAAGGTAAGGTGGCACTGGTTTTATGTAGAGAGATGGAGAGGACGGCACTGGTATTATGTAGTTAGATGGGGAGGAAGACGCTGGTTTTATCTAGTTCGTTGGGTACGACGGCACAGGTTTTATCTAGATAGATGGGGAGGACAACACTGGTTTTATGCAGACAGATGGGGAGGACGGTACTGGTTTTATGTTGATGGATCAGTAGGACGGCACTGGTTTTATGTAGAGAGATGGAGAGAACGGGCACTGGTTTTATGTTGATAGATGGGGTGGACTGCACTGGTTTTATGTAGATAGATGGGGAGGACGACACTGGTTTTATGTTGATGGATCAGTAGCACGGCACCGGTTTTATGTAGATAGATGGGTACGACGGCAATGGTCTTATGCAGATAGATGAGGAAGATGGCACTTGTTTTATGTAGAGAGATGGAGAGGACGGCACTGGTATTACGTAGTTAGATGGGGAGGATGGCACTGGTTTTATCTAGTTCGTTGGGTACGACGGCACTGGTTTTATCTAGATTGATGGGGAGAACGACACTGGTTTTATGCAGACAGATGGGTAGGGTGGCACTGGTTTTATGTAGAGAGATGCAGAGGACAGGACAGGTTTTATGTAGATAGATGGGGAGGACGGCACTGGTATTATGTAGAGAGATGGAAAGGGTGGCACTGGTTTTATGTAGATAGATGGGGAGGATGATACTGGTTTTTTGTACTTAGTTGGGGAGGACGGCACTGGTTTTATGTAGTTAGAAAGGTAAGATGGCACTGGTTTTATGCAGATAGATGGGTGGGACGGCACTGGTTTTATGTTGATGGATGAGTAGGACGGCACTGGATTCATGTCGAGAGATGGAGAGAACGCGCACTGGTTTTATGTAGATAGATGGGGAGGATGGCACTGGTTTTATGTAGAGAGATGGAGAGGACGGCACTGGTATTACGTAGTTAGATGGGGAGGATGGCACTGGTTTTATCTAGTTCGTTGGGTACGACGGCACTGGTTTTATCTAGATTGATGGGGAGAACGACACTGGTTTTATGCAGACAGATGGGTAGGGTGGCACTGGTTTTATGTAGAGAGATGCAGAGGACAGGACTGGTTTTATGTAGATAGATGGGGAGGACGGCACTGGTATTATGTAGAGAGATGGAAAGGGTGGCACTGGTTTTATGTAGATAGATGGGGAGGATGATACTGGTTTTTTGTACTTAGTTGGGGAGGACGGCACTGGTTTTATGTAGTTAGAAAGGTAAGGTGGCACTGGTTTTATGTAGAGAGATGGAGAGGACGGCACTGGTATTATGTAGTTAGATGGGGAGGAAGACGCTGGTTTTATCTAGTTCGTTGGGTACGACAGCACAGGTTTTATCTAGATAGATGGGGAGGACAACACTGGTTTTATGCAGACAGATGGGGAGGACGGTACTGGTTTTATGTTGATGGATCAGTAGGACGGCACTGGTTTTATGTAGAGAGATGGAGAGAACGGGCACTGGTTTTATGTTGATAGATGGGGTGGACTGCACTGGTTTTATGTAGATAGATGGGGAGGACGACACTGGTTTTATGTTGATGGATCAGTAGCACGGCACCGGTTTTATGTAGATAGATGGGTACGACGGCAATGGTCTTATGCAGATAGATGAGGAAGATGGCACTTGTTTTATGTAGAGAGATGGAGAGGACGGCACTGGTATTACGTAGTTAGATGGGGAGGATGGCACTGGTTTTATCTAGTTCGTTGGGTACGACGGCACTGGTTTTATCTAGATTGATGGGGAGAACGACACTGGTTTTATGCAGACAGATGGGTAGGGTGGCACTGGTTTTATGTAGAGAGATGCAGAGGACAGGACTGGTTTTATGTAGATAGATGGGGAGGACGGCACTGGTATTATGTAGAGAGATGGAAAGGGTGGCACTGGTTTTATGTAGATAGATGGGGAGGATGATACTGGTTTTTTGTACTTAGTTGGGGAGGACGGCACTGGTTTTATGTAGTTAGAAAGGTAAGATGGCACTGGTTTTATGCAGATAGATGGGTGGGACGGCACTGGTTTTATGTTGATGGATGAGTAGGACGGCACTGGTTTTATGTAGATAGATGGGTAGGACGGCAATTGTCTTATGCAGATAGATGAGGAAGATGGCACTGGTTTTATGTAGAGAGATGGAGAGGACGGCACTGGTATTATGTAGTTAGATGGCGAGGATGGCACTGGTTTTATCTAGTTCGTTGGGTACGACGGCACTGATTTTATCTAGATAGATGGGGAGGACGACACTGGTTTTATGCAGACAGATGGGGAGGACGGTACTGGTTTTATGAGAGAGATGGAGGGTACGGCACTGGTATTATGTATATAGATGTGTAGGGTGGCACTGGTTTTATGTAGATAGATGGGTGGGACGGCACTGGTTTTATGTAGTTAGATGGGTAGGATGGCACTGGTTTTATGTAGACGGGTGGGTAGGACGGCACTGGTTTTATTTAGAGAGATGGGGCGGATGGCACTGGTTTTATGTTGATGGATCAGAAGCACGGCACTGGTTTTATGTAGATGGATAGGTCGGACGGCAATGGTCTTATGTAGATAGATGAGGAAGATGGCACTGGTTTTATGTCGAGAGATGGAGAGGACTGAACTGGTATTATGTAGTTAGATGGGGAGGATGGCACTGGTTTTATGTAGACGGGTGGGTAGGACGGCATTGGTTTTATTTAGAGAGATGGGGAGGATGGCAATGGTTTTACGTAGATAGATGGGTCGGACGGCACTGGTTTTATGTAGATAGATGGGGAGGACAAAAGTGGTTTTATGTAGAGAGATCGAGACGACGGCACTGGTTTTATGTATATAGATGGGTAGGACGGCAATGGTATTATGTATATAGATGGGTAGGACGGCACTGGTTTTATGTAGATAGATGAGGAGGACGGCAGTGGTTTTATGTAGTTAGACGGGTAGGAGGGCACTGGTTTTATTTAGAGAGATGGGGTGGATGGCACTGGTTTTATGTTGATGGATCAGTAGGACGGCACTGGTTTTATGTAGATAGATGAGTAGGATGGCACTGGTTTTATGTAGATAGATGTGGAGGACGGCACTGGATTCATGTAGAGAGATGGAGAGAACGGGCACTGGTTTTATGTAGATAGATGGGGAGGATGGCACTGGTTTTATGTAGATAGATGAGTAGGATGGCACTGATTTTATGTAGATAGATGGGGAGGACGGCACTTGTTTTATGTAGTTAGATGGGGAGGGCGACACTGGTTTTATGTTGATGGATCAGTAGCACGGCACCGGTTTTATGTAGATAGATGGGTACGACGGCAATGGTCTTATGCAGATAGATGAGGAAGATGGCACTTGTTTTATGCAGAGAGATGGAGAGGACGGCACTGGTATTATGTAGTTAGATGGGGAGGATGGCACTGGTTTTATCTAGTTCGTTGGGTACGACGGCACTGGTTTTATCTAGATTGATGGGCGAGAACGACACTGGTTTTATGCAGACAGATGGGTAGGGTGGCACTGGTTTTATGTAGAGAGATGCAGAGGACAGGACTGGTTTTATGTAGATAGATGGGGAGGACGGCACTGGTATTATGTAGTTAGATGGGGAGGATGGCGCTGGTTTTATCTAGTTCGTTGGGTACGACGGCACAGGTTTTATCTAGATAGATGGGGAGGACAACACTGGTTTTATGCAGACAGATGGGGAGGACGGTACTGGTTTAATGAGAGAGATGGAGCGTACGGCACAGGTATTATGTATATAGATGTGTAGGGTGGCCCTGGTTTTATGTAGATAGATGGGCGGGACGGCACTGGTTTTATGTTGATGGATCAGTAGGACGGCACTGGTTTTATGTAGATAGATGAGTAGGATGGCACTGGTTTGATGTAGAGAGATGTGGAGGACGGCACTGGATTCATGTAGAGAGATGGAGAGAACGGGCACTGGTTTTATGTAGACAGATGGGGAGGACGACACTGGTTTTATGTTGATGGATCAGTAGCACGGCACTGCTTTTATGCAGATAGATGGGTAGGACGGCAATGGTCTTATGCAGATAGATGAGGAAAATGGCACTGGTTTTATGTAGAGAGATGGAGAGGACGGCACTGGTATTACGTAGTTAGATGGGGAGGATGGCACTGGTTTTATCTAGTTCGTTGGGTACGACGGCACTGGTTTTATCTAGATTGATGGGGAGAACGACACTGGTTTTATGCAGACAGATGGGGAGGACGGTACTGGTTTTATGAGAGAGATGGAGAGTATGGCACTGGTATTATGTATATAGATGGGAAGGGTGGCACTGGCTTTATATAGAGAGATGGAATGGATGGCACTGGTTTTATGTAGATAGATGGGGAGGACGGCACTGGTTTTATGTAGATAGATGGGTAGGATGGCACTGGTTTTATGTAGATAGATGGGGAGGACGGCACTGGTTTTATGTAGATAGATGGGGAGGACGGCACTGGTTTTACGTAGATAGATAGGGAGGATGGCACTGGTTTTATGTAGATAGATGAGTAGGATGGCACTGATTTTATGTAGATAGATGGGGAGGACGGCACTTGTTTTATGTAGTTAGATGGGGAGGACGGCACTGGTATTCTGTAGAGAGATGGAAAGGATGGCACTAGTATTATATATAGATGGATGGCGAGGACTGCACTGGTTTTATGTACATAGATGGGTAGGACGGCAATAGCCTTATGCAGATAGATGAGGAAGATGGCACTGGTTTTATGTAGAGAGATGGAGAGGACGGCACTGGTATTATGTAGTTAGATGGGGAGGATGGCACTGGTTTTATCTAGTTCGTAAGGTACGACGGCACTGGTTTCATCTAGATTGATGGGGAGAACGACACTGGGTTTATGCAGACAGATGGGTAGGGTGGCACTGGTTTTATGTAGAGAGATGCAGAGGACAGGACTGGTTTTATGTAGATAGATGGGGAGGACGGCACTGGTATTATGTAGAGAGATGGAAAGGATGGCACTGGTTTTATGTAGATGGATGGGGAGGATGATACTGGTTTTTTGTACTTAGTTGGGGAGGACGGCACTGGTTTTATGTAGTTAGAAAGGTAAGATGGCACTGGTTTTATGTAGAGAGATGGAGAGGACGGCACTGGTATTATGTAGTTAGATGGGGAGGAAGGCGCTGGTTTTATCTAGTTCGTTGGGTACGACGGCACTGGTTTTATCTAGATAGATGGGGAGGACGACACTGGTTTTATGCAGACAGATGGGGAGGACTTTACTGGTTTTATGAGAGAGATGGAGGGTACGGCACAGGTATTATGTATATAGATGTGTAGGGTGGCACTGGTTTTATGTAGATAGATGGGTGGGACGGCACTGGTTTTATGTTGATGGATGAGTAGGACGGCACTGGTTTTATGTAGATAGATGAGTAGGATGGCACTGGTTTGATGTAGAGAGATATGGAGGACGGCACTGGATTCATGTAGAGAGATGGAGAGAACGGGCACTGGTTTTATGTTGATAGATGGGGTGGACTGCACTGGTTTTATGCAGATAGATGAGGAAGACGACACTGGTTTTATGTTGATGGATCAGTAGCACGGCACTGCTTTTATGTAGATAGATGGGTAGGACGGCAATGGTCTTATGCAGATAGATGAGGAAGATGGCACTGGTTTTATGTAGAGAGATGGAGAGGACGGCACTGGTATTATGTAGTTAGATGGGGAGGATGGCACTGGTTTTATCTAGTTCGTTGGGTACGACTGCACTGGTTTTATCCAGATTGATGGGGAGAACGACACTGGGTTTATGCAGACAGATGGGGAGGACGGTACTGGTTTTATGAGAGAGATGGAGAGTACGGCACTGGTATTATGTATATAGATGGGTACGGTGGCACTGGTTTTATGTAGAGAGATGCAGAGGACAGGACTGCTTTTATGTAGATAGATGGGGAGGACGGCACTGGTTTTATGTAGATAGATGGGTAGGATGGCACTGGTTTTATGTAGATAGATGGGGAGGACGGCACTGGTTTTATGTAGATAGATAGGGAGGATGGCACTGGTTTTATGTTGATGGATCAGTAGCACGGCACTGGTTTTATGTAGATAGATGGGTAGGACGGCAATAGTCTTATGCAGATAGATAAGGAAGATGGCACTGGTTTTATGTAGAGAGATGGAGAGGACGGCACTGGTATTATGTAGTTAGATGGCGAGGATGGTACTGGTTTTATCTAGTTCGTTGGGTACGACGGCACTGGTTTTATCTAGATTGATGGGGAGAACGACACTGGTTTTATGCAGACAGATGGGGAGGACGGCACAGGTTTTATGTAGTTAGATGGGTAGGATGGCACTGGTTTTATGTAGACGGGTGGGTAGGACGGCACTGGTTTTATATAGAGAGATGGGGTGGATGGCACTGGTTTTATGTTGATGGATCAGTAGCACGGCACTGGTTTTATGTAGATAGATAGGTAGGACGGCAATGGTCTTATGTAGATAGATGAGGAAGATGGCACTGGTTTTATGTAGAGAGATGGAGAGGACGGCACTGGTATTATGTAGTTAGATGGGGAGGATGGCACTGGTTTTATCTAGTTCGTTGGGTAGGACGGCACTGGTTTTATCTAGATTGATGGGGAGGACGACACTGGTATTATGTAGATAGATGGGGAGGACAAAAGTGGTTTTATGTAGAGAGATGGAGAGTACGGCACTGGTATTATGTATATAGATGGGTAGGGTGGCACTGGTTTTATGTAGAGAGATGTGTAGGATGGCACTGGTTTTATGTAGATAGATGGGGAGGACGGCACTGGTTTTATGTAGTTAGATGGGGAGGACGGCACTGGTATTATGTAGAGAGATGGAAAGGATGGCACTAGTTTTATATAGATAGATGGGGAGGACGGCACTGGTTTTATGTATATAGATGGGGAGGATGACACTGGTTTTATGTACTTAGTTGGGGAGGACGGCACAGGTTTCATGTAGTTACATGGCTAGGATGGCACTGGTTTTATGTAGATGGGTGGGTAGGACGGCACTGGTTTTATTTAGAGAGATGGGGTGGATGGCACTGGTTTTATGTTGATGGATCAGTAGCACGGCACTGGTTTTATGTAGATAGATAGGTAGGACGGCAATGGTCTTATGTAGATAGATGAGGAAGATGGCACTGGTTTTATGTAGAGAGATGGAGAGGACGGCACTGGTATTACGTAGTTAGATGGGGAGGATGGCACTGGTTTTATCTAGTTCGTTGGGTACGACGGCACTGGTTTTATCTAGATTGATGGGGAGAACGACACTGGTTTTATGCAGACAGATGGGGAGGACGGTACTGGTTTTATGAGAGAGATGGAGAGTACGGCACTGGTATTATGTATATAGATGGGTAGGGTGGCACTGGTTTTATATAGAGAGATGGAATGGATGGCACTGGTTTTATGTAGATAGATGGGGAGGACGGCACTGGTTTTATGTAGATAGATGGGTAGGATGGCACTGGTTTTATGTAGATAGATGGGGAGGACGGCACTGGTTTTATGTAGAGAGATGGAGAGGACGGCACTGGTATTACGTAGATAGATGGGGAGGACGGCACTGGTTTTATGTAGATAGATGGGGAGGACAAAAGTGGTTTTATGTAGAGAGATCGAGAGGACGGCACTGGTTTTATGTATATAGATGGGTAGGACGGCAATGGTATTATGTATATAGATGGGTAGGACGGCACTGGTTTTATGTAGATAGATGAGGAGGACAGCACTGTTTTTATGTAGTTAGACGGGTAGGAGGGCACTGGTTTTATTTAGAGAGATGGGGTGGATGGCACTGGTTTTATGTTGATGGATCAGTAGGACGGCACTGGTTTTATGTAGATAGATGAGTAGGATGGCACTGGTTTTATGTAGATAGATGTGGAGGACGGCACTGGATTCATGTAGAGAGATGGAGAGAAAGGGCACTGGTTTTATGTAGATAGAAGGGGTGGACTGCACTGGTTTCATGTAGATAGTTGGGGAGGACGACACTGGTTTTATGTTGATGGATCAGTAGCACGGCACTGGTTTTATGTAGATAGATGGGTACGACGGCAATGGTCTTATGCAGATAGATGAGGAAGATGGCACTGGTTTTATGTAGAGAGATGGAGAGGACGGCACTGGTATTATGTAGTTAGATGGGGAGGATAGCACTGGTTTTATCTAGTTCGTTGGGTACGACGGCACTGGTTTTATCCGGATTGATGGGGAGGACAACACTGGTTTTATGCAGACAGATGGGGAGGACGGTACTGGTTTTATGAGAGAGATGGAGAGTACGGCACTGGTATTATGTATATAGATGGGTAGGGTGGCACTGGTTTTATGTAGAGAGATGCAGAGAACAGGACTGGTTTTATGTAGATAGATGGGGAGGACGGCACTGGTTTTATGTAGATAGATGGGTAGGATGGCACTGGTTTTATGTAGATATATGGGATGGACGGCACTAGTTTTATGTAGATAGCTGGGGAGGATGGCACTGGTTTTATGTAGATAGATGAGTAGGATGGCACTGATTTTATGTAGATAGATGCAGAGGACAGGACTGGTTTTATGTAGTTAGATGGGGAGGACGGCACTGGTATTATGTAGAGAGATGGAAAGGATGGCACTAGTTTTATGTAGATAGATGGGGAGGACGGCACTGTTTTTCTGTAGATAGATGGTGGGACGACACTGGTTTTATGTTGATGGATCAGTAGCACGGCACTGGTTTTATGTAGATAGATGGGTAGGACGGCAATGGTCTTAAGCAGATAGATGAGGAAGATGGCACTGGTTTTATGTAGAGATATGGAGAGGACGGCACTGGTATTATGTAGTTAGATGGGGAGGTTGGCACTGGTTTTATCTGGTTCGTTGGGTACGACGGCACTGGTTTTATCTAGATTGATGGGGAGGATGGCACTGGATTTATGTAGATAGATGGGTAGGATGGCACTGGTTTTATGTAGATAGATGGGGAAGACGGCACTGGTTTTATGTAGATAGATGGGGAGGATGGCACTGGATTTATGTAGATAGATGAGTAGGATGGCACTGATTTTGTGTAGACAGATGGGGAGGACGGGACTTGTTCTATGTAGTTAGATGGGGAGGACGGCACTGGTTTTATGTAGATAGATGGGGTGGACTGCACTGATTTGATATAGATAGATGGGGAGGACGACACTGGTTTTATGTTGATGGATCAGTAGCACGGCACTGGTTTTATGTAGATAGATGGGTAGGACGGCAATGGTCTTATGCAGATAGATGAGGAAGATGGCAATGGTTTTCTGTAGAGAGATGGAGAGGATGGCACTGGTTCTATTTAGTTCGGTGGGTACGACGGCACTGGTTTTATCTAGATTGATGGGGAGGACGACACTGGTTTTATGCAGACAGATGGGGAGGACGGTACTTGTTTTATGAGAGAGATGGAGATTACGGCACTGGTATTATGTATATAGATGGGTAGGGTGGCACTGGTTTTATGTAGAGAGATGCAGAGGACAGGACTGGTTTTATGTGGATAGATGGGGAGGACGGCACTGGTTTTATGTAGATAGATGGGTAGGATGGCACTGGTTTTATGTAGATAGATGGGGAGGACGGCACTGGTTTTATGTAGATAGATAGGGAGGATGGCACTGGTTTTATGTTGATGGATCAGTCGCACGGCACAGGTTTTATGTAGCTAGATGGGTAGGATGGCACTGGTTTTATGTAGACGGGTGGGTAGGACGGCACTGGTTTTATTTAGAGAGACGGGGTGGATGGCACTGGTTTTATGTAGATAGATGAGGAAGATGGCACTGGTTTTATGTAGACAGATGGAGAGGACGGCACTGGTATTATGTAGTTAGATGGGGAGGACGGCACTGGTTTTACGTAGATAGATGGGTAGGACGGCACTGGTTTTATGTAGATAGATGGGTAGGACGGCAATAGTCTTATGCAGATAGATAAGGAAGATGGCACTGGTTTTATGTAGAGAGATGGAGAGGACGGCACTGGTATTATGTAGTTAGATGGCGAGGATGGTACTGGTTTTATCTAGTTCGTTGGGTACGACGGCACTGGTTCTATCTAGATTGATGGGGAGAACGACACTGGTTTTATGCAGACAGATGGGGAGGACGGCACAGGTTTTATGTAGTTAGATGGGTAGGATGGCACTGGTTTTATGTAGACGGGTGGGTAGGACGGCACTGGTTTTATTTAGAGAGATGGGGTGGATGGCACTGGTTTTATGTTGATGGATCAGTAGCACGGCACTGGTTTTATGTAGATAGATAGGTAGGACGGCAATGGTCTTATGTAGATAGATGAGGAAGATGGCACTGGTTTTATGTAGAGAGATGGAGAGGACGGCACTGGTATTATGTAGTTAGATGGGGAGGATGGCACTGGTTTTATCTAGTTCGTTGGGTAGGACGGCACTGGTTTTATCTAGATTGATGGGGAGGACGACACTGGTATTATGTAGATAGATGGGGAGGACAAAAGTGGTTTTATGTAGAGAGATGGAGAGTACGGCACTGGTATTATGTATATAGATGGGTAGGGTGGCACTGGTTTTATGTAGAGAGATGTGTAGGATGGCACTGGTTTTATGTAGATAGATGGGGAGGACGGCACTGGTTTTATGTAGTTAGATGGGGAGGACGGCACTGGTATTATGTAGAGAGATGGAAAGGATGGCACTAGTTTTATATAGATAGATGGGGAGGACGGCACTGGTTTTATGTATATAGATGGGGAGGATGACACTGGTTTTATGTACTTAGTTGGGGAGGACGGCACAGGTTTCATGTAGTTACATGGCTAGGATGGCACTGGTTTTATGTAGATGGGTGGGTAGGACGGCACTGGTTTTATTTAGAGAGATGGGGTGGATGGCACTGGTTTTATGTTGATGGATCAGTAGCACGGCACTGGTTTTATGTAGATAGATAGGTAGGACGGCAATGGTCTTATGTAGATAGATGAGGAAGATGGCACTGGTTTTATGTAGAGAGATGGAGAGGACGGCACTGGTATTACGTAGTTAGATGGGGAGGATGGCACTGGTTTTATCTAGTTCGTTGGGTACGACGGCACTGGTTTTATCTAGATTGATGGGGAGAACGACACTGGTTTTATGCAGACAGATGGGGAGGACGGTACTGGTTTTATGAGAGAGATGGAGAGTACGGCACTGGTATTATGTATATAGATGGGTAGGGTGGCACTGGTTTTATATAGAGAGATGGAATGGATGGCACTGGTTTTATGTAGATAGATGGGGAGGACGGCACTGGTTTTATGTAGATAGATGGGTAGGATGGCACTGGTTTTATGTAGATAGATGGGGAGGACGGCACTGGTTTTATGTAGAGAGATGGAGAGGACGGCACTGGTATTACGTAGATAGATGGGGAGGACGGCACTGGTTTTATGTAGATAGATGGGGAGGACAAAAGTGGTTTTATGTAGAGAGATCGAGAGGACGGCACTGGTTTTATGTATATAGATGGGTAGGACGGCAATGGTATTATGTATATAGATGGGTAGGACGGCACTGGTTTTATGTAGATAGATGAGGAGGACAGCACTGTTTTTATGTAGTTAGACGGGTAGGAGGGCACTGGTTTTATTTAGAGAGATGGGGTGGATGGCACTGGTTTTATGTTGATGGATCAGTAGGACGGCACTGGTTTTATGTAGATAGATGAGTAGGATGGCACTGGTTTTATGTAGATAGATGTGGAGGACGGCACTGGATTCATGTAGAGAGATGGAGAGAAAGGGCACTGGTTTTATGTAGATAGAAGGGGTGGACTGCACTGGTTTCATGTAGATAGTTGGGGAGGACGACACTGGTTTTATGTTGATGGATCAGTAGCACGGCACTGGTTTTATGTAGATAGATGGGTACGACGGCAATGGTCTTATGCAGATAGATGAGGAAGATGGCACTGGTTTTATGTAGAGAGATGGGGAGGACGGCACTGGTTTTATGTAGATAGCTCGGGAGGATGGCACTGGTTTTATGTAGATAGATGAGTAGGATGGCACTGATTTTATGTAGATAGATGCAGAGGACAGGACTGGTTTTATGTAGTTAGATGGGGAGGACGGCACTGGTATTATGTAGAGAGATGGAAAGGATGGCACTAGTTTTATGTAGATAGATGGGGAGGACGGCACTGTTTTTCTGTAGATAGATGGTGGGACGACACTGGTTTTATGTTGATGGATCAGTAGCACGGCACTGGTTTTATGTAGATAGATGGGGAGGACGGCACTGGTTTTATGTAGATAGATGGGGAGGACGGCACTGGTTTTATGTACATAGATAGGGAGGATGGCACTGGTTTTATGTTGATGGATCAGTCGCACGGCACAGGTTTTATGTAGCTAGATGGGTAGGATGGCACTGGTTTTATGTAGACGGGTGGGTAGGACGGCACTGGTTTTATTTAGAGAGACGGGGTGGATGGCACTGGTTTTATGTAGATAGATGAGGAAGATGGCACTGGTTTTATGTAGACAGATGGAGAGGACGGCACTGGTATTATGTAGTTAGATGGGGAGGACGGCACTGGTTTTACGTAGATAGATGGGTAGGACGGCACTGGTTTTATGTAGATAGATGGGTAGGACGGCAATAGTCTTATGCAGATAGATAAGGAAGATGGCACTGGTTTTATGTAGAGAGATGGAGAGGACGGCACTGGTATTATGTAGTTAGATGGCGAGGATGGTACTGGTTTTATCTAGTTCGTTGGGTACGACGGCACTGGTTCTATCTAGATTGATGGGGAGAACGACACTGGTTTTATGCAGACAGATGGGGAGGACGGCACAGGTTTTATGTAGTTAGATGGGTAGGATGGCACTGGTTTTATGTAGACGGGTGGGTAGGACGGCACTGGTTTTATTTAGAGAGATGGGGTGGATGGCACTGGTTTTATGTTGATGGATCAGTAGCACGGCACTGGTTTTATGTAGATAGATAGGTAGGACGGCAATGGTCTTATGTAGATAGATGAGGAAGATGGCACTGGTTTTATGTAGAGAGATGGAGAGGACGGCACTGGTATTATGTAGTTAGATGGGGAGGATGGCACTGGTTTTATCTAGTTCGTTGGGTAGGACGGCACTGGTTTTATCTAGATTGATGGGGAGGACGACACTGGTATTATGTAGATAGATGGGGAGGACAAAAGTGGTTTTATGTAGAGAGATGGAGAGTACGGCACTGGTATTATGTATATAGATGGGTAGGGTGGCACTGGTTTTATGTAGAGAGATGTGTAGGATGGCACTGGTTTTATGTAGATAGATGGGGAGGACGGCACTGGTTTTATGTAGTTAGATGGGGAGGACGGCACTGGTATTATGTAGAGAGATGGAAAGGATGGCACTAGTTTTATATAGATAGATGGGGAGGACGGCACTGGTTTTATGTATATAGATGGGGAGGATGACACTGGTTTTATGTACTTAGTTGGGGAGGACGGCACAGGTTTCATGTAGTTACATGGCTAGGATGGCACTGGTTTTATGTAGATGGGTGGGTAGGACGGCACTGGTTTTATTTAGAGAGATGGGGTGGATGGCACTGGTTTTATGTTGATGGATCAGTAGCACGGCACTGGTTTTATGTAGATAGATAG
Organism: Mobula birostris; assembly: GCF_030028105.1. Taxonomy (NCBI): domain Eukaryota; kingdom Metazoa; phylum Chordata; class Chondrichthyes; order Myliobatiformes; family Myliobatidae; genus Mobula; species Mobula birostris. The sequence continues at coordinate 38,917 of NW_027275560.1, read as the reverse complement.
GTAGGACGGCAATGGTCTTATGTAGATAGATGAGGAAGATGGCACTGGTTTTATGTAGAGAGATGGAGAGGACGGCACTGGTATTACGTAGTTAGATGGGGAGGATGGCACTGGTTTTATCTAGTTCGTTGGGTACGACGGCACTGGTTTTATCTAGATTGATGGGGAGAACGACACTGGTTTTATGCAGACAGATGGGGAGGACGGTACTGGTTTTATGAGAGAGATGGAGAGTACGGCACTGGTATTATGTATATAGATGGGTAGGGTGGCACTGGTTTTATATAGAGAGATGGAATGGATGGCACTGGTTTTATGTAGATAGATGGGGAGGACGGCACTGGTTTTATGTAGATAGATGGGTAGGATGGCACTGGTTTTATGTAGATAGATGGGGAGGACGGCACTGGTTTTATGTAGAGAGATGGAGAGGACGGCACTGGTATTACGTAGATAGATGGGGAGGACGGCACTGGTTTTATGTAGATAGATGGGGAGGACAAAAGTGGTTTTATGTAGAGAGATCGAGAGGACGGCACTGGTTTTATGTATATAGATGGGTAGGACGGCAATGGTATTATGTATATAGATGGGTAGGACGGCACTGGTTTTATGTAGATAGATGAGGAGGACAGCACTGTTTTTATGTAGTTAGACGGGTAGGAGGGCACTGGTTTTATTTAGAGAGATGGGGTGGATGGCACTGGTTTTATGTTGATGGATCAGTAGGACGGCACTGGTTTTATGTAGATAGATGAGTAGGATGGCACTGGTTTTATGTAGATAGATGTGGAGGACGGCACTGGATTCATGTAGAGAGATGGAGAGAAAGGGCACTGGTTTTATGTAGATAGAAGGGGTGGACTGCACTGGTTTCATGTAGATAGTTGGGGAGGACGACACTGGTTTTATGTTGATGGATCAGTAGCACGGCACTGGTTTTATGTAGATAGATGGGTACGACGGCAATGGTCTTATGCAGATAGATGAGGAAGATGGCACTGGTTTTATGTAGAGAGATGGGGAGGACGGCACTGGTTTTATGTAGATAGCTCGGGAGGATGGCACTGGTTTTATGTAGATAGATGAGTAGGATGGCACTGATTTTATGTAGATAGATGCAGAGGACAGGACTGGTTTTATGTAGTTAGATGGGGAGGACGGCACTGGTATTATGTAGAGAGATGGAAAGGATGGCACTAGTTTTATGTAGATAGATGGGGAGGACGGCACTGTTTTTCTGTAGATAGATGGTGGGACGACACTGGTTTTATGTTGATGGATCAGTAGCACGGCACTGGTTTTATGTAGATAGATGGGTAGGACGGCAATGGTCTTAAGCAGATAGATGAGGAAGATGGCACTGGTTTTATGTAGAGATACGGAGAGGACGGCACTGGTATTATGTAGTTAGATGGGGAGGTTGGCACTGGTTTTATCTGGTTCGTTGGGTACGACGGCACTGGTTTTATCTAGATTGATGGGGAGGATGGCACTGGATTTATGTAGATAGATGGGTAGGATGGCACTGGTTTTATGTAGATAGATGGGGAAGACGGCACTGGTTTTATGTAGATAGATGGGGAGGATGGCACTGGATTTATGTAGATAGATGAGTAGGATGGCACTGATTTTGTGTAGACAGATGGGGAGGACGGGACTTGTTCTATGTAGTTAGATGGGGAGGACGGCACTGGTTTTATGTAGATAGATGGGGTGGACTGCACTGATTTGATATTGATAGATGGGGAGGACGACACTGGTTTTATGTTGATGGATCAGTAGCACGGCACTGGTTTTATGTAGATAGATGGGTAGGACGGCAATGGTCTTATGCAGATAGATGAGGAAGATGGCAATGGTTTTATATAGAGAGATGGAGAGGATGGCACTGGTTCTATTTAGTTCGGTGGGTACGACGGCACTGGTTTTATCTAGATTGATGGGGAGGACGACACTGGTTTTATGCAGACAGATGGGGAGGACGGTACTTGTTTTATGAGAGAGATGGAGATTACGGCACTGGTATTATGTATATAGATGGGTAGGGTGGCACTGGTTTTATGTAGAGAGATGCAGAGGACAGGACTGGTTTTATGTGGATAGATGGGGAGGACGGCACTGGTTTTATGTAGATAGATGGGTAGGATGGCACTGGTTTTATGTAGATAGATGGGGAGGACGGCACTGGTTTTATGTAGATAGATGGGGAGGACGGCACTGGTTTTATGTAGATAGATAGGGAGGATGGCACTGGTTTTATGTTGATGGATCAGTCGCACGGCACAGGTTTTATGTAGCTAGATGGGTAGGATGGCACTGGTTTTATGTAGACGGGTGGGTAGGACGGCACTGGTTTTATTTAGAGAGACGGGGTGGATGGCACTGGTTTTATGTAGATAGATGAGGAAGATGGCACTGGTTTTATGTAGACAGATGGAGAGGACGGCACTGGTATTATGTAGTTAGATGGGGAGGACGGCACTGGTTTTACGTAGATAGATGGGTAGGACGGCACTGGTTTTATGTAGATAGATGGGGAGGACAAAAGTGGTTTTATGTAGAGAGATCGAGAGGACGGTACTGGTCTTATGTATATAGATGGGTAGGACGGCAATGGTATTATGTATATAGATGGGTAGGACGGCACTGGTTTTATGTAGATAGATGAGGAGGACGGCACTGGTTTTATGTAGTTAGAAGGGTAGGAGGGCACTGGTTTTATTTAGAGAGATGGGGTGGATGGCACTGGTTCTATGTTGATGGATCAGTAGGACGGCACTGGTTTTATGTAGATAGATGAGTAGGATGGCACTGGTTTTATGTAGATAGATGTGGAGGACGGCACTGGATTCATGTAGAGAGATGGAGATAAAGGGCACTGGTTTTATGTAGATAGAAGGGGTGGACTGCACTGGTTTCATGTAGATAGTTGGGGAGGACGACACTGGTTTTATGTTGATGGATCAGTAGCACGGCACTGGTTTTATGTAGATAGATGGGTACGACAGCAATGGTCTTATGCAGATAGATGAGGAAGATGGCACTGGTTTTATGTAGAGAGATGGAGAGGACGGCACTGGTATTATGTAGTTAGATGGGGAGGATGGCACTGGTTTTATCTACTTCGTTGGGTACGACGGCACTGGTTTTATCTAGATTGATGGGGAGGACAACACTGGTTTTATGCAGACAGATGGGGAGGACGGTACTGGTTTTATGAGAGAGATGGAGAGTACGGCACTGGTATTATGTATATAGATGGGTAGGGTGGCACTGGTTTTATGTAGAGAGATGCAGAGAACAGGACTGGTTTTATGTAGATAGATGGGGAGGACGGCACTGGTTTTATGTAGATAGATGGGTAGGATGGCACTGGTTTTATGTAGATAAATGGGGAGGACGGCACTGGTTTTATGTAGATAGATGGAGAGGATGGCACTGGTTTTATGTAGATAGATGAGTAGGATGGCACTGATTTTATGTAGATAGATGGGGAGGACGGCACTTGTTTTATGTAGTTCGATGGGGAGGATGGCACTGGTATTATGTAGAGAGATGGAAAGGATGGCACTAGTTTTATATAGATAGATGGGGAGGACGGCACTGTTTTTCTGTAGATAGATGGGGAGGACGACACTGGTTTTATGTTGATGGATCAGTAGTACGGCACTGGTTTTATGTAGATAGGTGGGTAGGACGGCAATGGTCTTAAGCAGATAGATGAGGAAGATGGCACTGGTTTTATGTAGAGAGATGGAGAGGACGGCACTGGTATTATGTCGTTCGATGGGGAGGTTGGCACTGGTTTTATCTAGTTCGTTGGGTACGACGGCACTGGTTTTATCTAGATTGATGGGGAGGACGACACTGGTTTTATGCAGACAGATGGGGAGGACGGTACTGGTTTTATGAGAGAGATGGAGAGTACGGCACTGGTATTATGTATATAGATGGGTAGGGTGGCACTGGTTTTATGTAGAGAGATGCAGAGGACAGGACTGGTTTTATGTAGTTAGATGGGGAGGACGGCACTGGTATTATGTAGAGAGATGGAAAGGATGGCACTAGTTTTATATAGATAGATGGGGAGGACGGCACTGTTTTTCTGTAGATAGATGGGGAGGACGACACTGGTTTTATGTTGATGGATCAGTAGCACGGCACTGGTTTTATGTAGATAGATCGGTAGGACGGCAATGGTCTTATGCAGATAGGTGAGGAAGATGGCAATGGTTTTATGTAGAGAGATGGAGAGGACGGCACTGGTATTATGTAGTTAGATGGGGAGGACGGCACTGGTTTTACGTAGATAGATGGGTAGGACGGCACTGGTTTTATGTAGATAGATGGGGAGGACAAAAGTGGTTTTATGTAGAGAGATCGAGAGGACGGTACTGGTCTTATGTATATAGATGGGTAGGACGGCAATGGTATTATGTATATAGATGTGTAGGACGGCACTGGTTTTATGTAGATAGATGAGGAGGACGGCACTGGTTTTCTGTAGTTAGACGGGTAGGAGGGCACTGGTTTTATTTAGAGAGATGGGGTGGATGGCACTGGTTCTATGTTGATGGATCAGTAGGACGGCACTGGTTTTATGTAGATAGATGAGTAGGATGGCACTGGTTTTATGTAGATAGAAGTGGAGGACGGCACTGGATTCATGTAGAGAGATGGAGATAAAGGGCACTGGTTTTATGTAGATAGAAGGGGTGGACTGCACTGGTTTCATGTAGATAGTTGGGGAGGACGACACTGGTTTTATGTTGATGGATCAGTAGCACGGCACTGGTTTTATGTAGATAGATGGGTACGACAGCAATGGTCTTATGCAGATAGATGAGGAAGATGGCACTGGTTTTATGTAGAGAGATGGAGAGGACGGCACTGGTATTATGTAGTTAGATGGGGAGGATGGCACTGGTTTTATCTACTTCGTTGGGTACGACGGCACTGGTTTTATCTAGATTGATGGGGAGGACAACACTGGTTTTATGCAGACAGATGGGGAGGACGGTACTGGTTTTATGAGAGAGATGGAGAGTACGGCACTGGTATTATGTATATAGATGGGTAGGGTGGCACTGGTTTTATGTAGAGAGATGCAGAGAACAGGACTGGTTTTATGTAGATAGATGGGGAGGACGGCACTGGTTTTATGTAGATAGATGGGTCGGATGGCACTGGTTTATGTAGATAAATGGGGAGGACGGCACTTGTTTTATGTAGATAGATGGAGAGGATGGCACTGGTTTTATGTAGATAGATGAGTAGGATGGCACTGATTTTATGTAGATAGATGGGGAGGACGGCACTTGTTTTATGTCGTTCGATGGGGAGGATGGCACTGGTATTATGTAGAGAGATGGAAAGGATGGCACTAGTTTTATATAGATAGATGGGGAGGACGGCACTGTTTTTCTGTAGATAGATGGGGAGGACGACACTGGTTTTATGTTGATGGATCAGTAGTACGGCACTGGTTTTATGTAGATAGGTGGGTAGGACGGCAATGGTCTTAAGCAGATAGATGAGGAAGATGGCACTGGTTTTATGTAGAGAGATGGAGAGGACGGCACTGGTATTATGTCGTTCGATGGGGAGGTTGGCACTGGTTTTATCTAGTTCGTTGGGTACGACGGCACTGGTTTTATCTAGATTGATGGGGAGGACGACACTGGTTTTATGCAGACAGATGGGGAGGACGGTACTGGTTTTATGAGAGAGATGGAGAGTACGGCACTGGTATTATGTATATAGATGGGTAGGGTGGCACTGGTTTTATGTAGAGAGATGCAGAGGACAGGACTGGTTTTATGTAGTTAGATGGGGAGGACGGCACTGGTATTATGTAGAGAGATGGAAAGGATGGCACTAGTTTTATATAGATAGATGGGGAGGACGGCACTGTTTTTCTGTAGATAGATGGGGAGGACGACACTGGTTTTATGTTGATGGATCAGTAGCACGGCAATGGTCTTAAGCAGATAGATGAGGAAGATGGCAATTGTTTTATGTAGAGAGATGGAGAGGACGGCACTGGTATTATGTAGTTAGATGGGGAGGTTGGCACTGGTTTTATCTAGTTCGTTGGGTACGACGGCACTGGTTTTATCTAGATTGATGGGAAGGACGACACTGGTTTTATGCAGACAGATGGGGAGGACGGTACTGGTTTTATGAGGGAGATGGAGAGTACGGCACTGGTATTATGTACATAGATTGGTAGGGTGGCACTGGTTTTATGTAGAGAGATGCAGAGGACAGGACTGGTTTTATGTAGATAGATGGGGAGGACGGCACTGGTTTTATGTAGATAGATGGGTAGGATGGCACTGGTTTTATGTAGATAGATGGGGAGGACAGCACTGGTTTTATGTAGATAGATGGGGAGGATGGCACTGGATTTATGTAGATAGATGAGTAGGATGGCACTGATTTTGTGTAGATAGATGGGGAGGACGGCACTTGTTTTATGTAGTTAGATGGGGAGGACGGCACTGGTTTTAAGTAGATAGATGGGGTGGACTGCACTGATTTTATGTAGATAGATGGGGAGGACGACACTGGTTTTATGTTGATGGATCAGTAGCACGGCACTGGTTTTATGTAGATAGATGGTTAGGACGGCAATGGTCTTATGCAGATAGATGAGGAAGATGGCACTGGTTTTATGTAGTTAGATGGGGAGGATGGCGCTGGTTTTATGTAGATAGATGGGGAGGACGGCACTGGTTTTATGTAGTTAGATGGGGAGGACGGCACTGGTATTATGTAGAGAGATGGAAAGGATGGCACTAGTTTTATATAGATAGATGGGGAGGACGGCACTGGTTTTATGTACATAGATGGGGAGGATGACACTGGTTTTATGTACTTAGTTGGGGAGGACGGCAGAGGTTTCATGTAGTTAGATGGGTAGGATGGCACTGGTTTTATGTAGATGGGTGGGAAGGACGGCACTGGTTTTATTTAGCGAGATGGGGTGGATGGCACTGGTTTTATGTTGATGGATCAGTAGCACGGCACTGGTTTTATGTAGATAGATACGTAGGACGGCAATGGTCTTATGCAGATGGATGAGGAAGATGGCACTGGTTTTATGAAGAGAGATGGAGAGGACTGCACTGGTATTATGTAGAGAGATGGAGAGAACGGGCACTGGTTTTATGTAGATAGATGGGGAGGACGACACTGGTTTTATGTTGATGGATCAGTAGCACGGCACTGCTTTTATGCAGATAGATGGGTAGGACGGCAATGGTCTTATGCAGATAGATGAGGAAGATGGCACTGGTTTTATGTAGATAAATGGGGAGGACGGCACTGGTTTTATGTAGTTAGATGGGCAGGATGGCACTGGTTTTATGTAGATAGATGAGGAAGGTGGCACTGGTTTTATGTAGAGAGATGCAGAGAACAGGACTGGTTTTATGTAGATAGATGGGGAGGACGGCACTGGTTTTATGTAGATAGATGGGTAGGAAAGCACTGGTTTCATGTAGATATATGGGGAGGACGGCACTGGTTTTATGTAGATAGATGGGGAGGATGGCACTGGTTTTATGTAGATAGATGAGTAGGATGGCACTGATTTTATGTAGATAGATGCCGAGGACAGGACTGGTTTTATGTAGTTAGATGGGGAGGACGGCACTGGTATTATGTAGAGAGATGGAAAGGATGGCACTAGTTTTATATAGATAGATGGGGAGGACGGCACTGTTTTTCTGTAGATAGATGGTGGGACGACACTGGTTTTATGTTGATGGATCAGTAGCACGGCACTGGTTTTATGTAGATAGATGGGTAGGACGGCAATGGTCTTAAGCAGATAGATGAGGAAGATGGCACTGGTTTTATGTAGAGATATGGAGAGGACGGCACTGGTATTATGTAGTTAGATGGGGAGGTTGGCACTGGTTTTATCTGTTTCGTTGGGTACGACGGCACTGGTTTTATCTAGATTGATGGGGAGGATGGCACTGGATTTATGTAGATAGATGGGTAGGATGGCACTGGTTTTATGTAGATAGATGGGGAAGACGGCACTGGTTTTATGTAGATAGATGGGGAGGATGGCACTGGATTTATGTAGATAGAGGAGTAGGATGGCACTGATTTTGTGTAGACAGATGGGGAGGACGGGACTTGTTCTATGTAGTTAGATGGGGAGGACGGCACTGGTTTTATGTAGATAGATGGGGTGGACTGCACTGATTTGATATAGATAGATGGGGAGGACGACACTGGTTTTATGTTGATGGATCAGTAGCACGGCACTGGTTTAATGTAGATAGATGGGTAGGACGGCAATGGTCTTATGCAGATAGATGAGGAAGATGGCAATGGTTTTATGTAGAGAGATGGAGAGGATGGCACTGGTTTTATTTAGTTCGGTGGGTACGACGGCACTGGTTTTATCTAGATTGATGGGGAGGACGACACTGGTTTTATGCAGACAGATGGGGAGGACGGTACTGGTTTTATGAGAGAGATGGAGAGTACGGCACTGGTATTATGTATATAGATGGGTAGGGTGGCACTGGTTTTATGTAGAGAGATGCAGAGGACAGGACTGGTTTTATGTGGATAGATGGGGAGGACGGCACTGGTTTTATGTAGATAGATGGGTAGGATGGCACTGGTTTTATGTAGATAGATGGGGAGGACGGCACTGGTTTTATGTAGATAGATGGGGAGGACGGCACTGGTTTTATGTACATAGATAGGGAGGATGGCACTGGTTTTATGTTGATGGATCAGTCGCACGGCACAGGTTTTATGTAGCTAGATGGGTAGGATGGCACTGGTTTTATGTAGACGGGTGGGTAGGACGGCACTGGTTTTATTTAGAGAGACGGGGTGGATGGCACTGGTTTTATGTAGATAGATGAGGAAGATGGCACTGGTTTTATGTAGACAGATGGAGAGGACGGCACTGGTATTATGTAGTTAGATGGGGAGGACGGCACTGGTTTTACGTAGATAGATGGGTAGGACGGCACTGGTTTTATGTAGATAGATGGGGAGGACAAAAGTGGTTTTATGTAGAGAGATCGAGAGGACGGTACTGGTCTTATGTATATAGATGGGTAGGACGGCAATGGTATTATGTATATAGATGGGTAGGACGACACTGGTTTTATGTAGATAGATGAGGAGGACGACACTGGTTTTATGTTGATGGATCAGTAGTACGGCACTGGTTTTATGTAGATAGGTGGGTAGGACGGCAATGGTCTTAAGCAGATAGATGAGGAAGATGGCACTGGTTTTATGTAGAGAGATGGAGAGGACGGCACTGGTATTATGTCGTTCGATGGGGAGGTTGGCACTGGTTTTATCTAGTTCGTTGGGTACGACGGCACTGGTTTTATCTAGATTGATGGGGAGGACGACACTGGTTTTATGCAGACAGATGGGGAGGACGGTACTGGTTTTATGAGAGAGATGGAGAGTACGGCACTGGTATTATGTATATAGATGGGTAGGGTGGCACTGGTTTTATGTAGAGAGATGCAGAGGACAGGACTGGTTTTATGTAGTTAGATGGGGAGGACGGCACTGGTATTATGTAGAGAGATGGAAAGGATGGCACTAGTTTTATATAGATAGATGGGGAGGACGGCACTGTTTTTCTGTAGATAGATGGGGACTGGTTTTATGTTGATGGATCAGTAGCACGGCACTGGTTTTATGTAGATAGATCGGTAGGACGGCAATGGTCTTATGCAGATAGGTGAGGAAGATGGCAATGGTTTTATGTAGAGAGATGGAGAGGACGGCACTGGTATTATGTAGTTAGATGGGGTGGACTGCACTGATTTGATATAGATAGATGGGGAGGACGACACTGGTTTTATGTTGATGGATCAGTAGCACGGCACTGGTTTAATGTAGATAGATGGGTAGGACGGCAATGGTCTTATGCAGATAGATGAGGAAGATGGCAATGGTTTTATGTAGAGAGATGGAGAGGATGGCACTGGTTTTATTTAGTTCGGTGGGTACGACGGCACTGGTTTTATCTAGATTGATGGGGAGGACGACACTGGTTTTATGCAGACAGATGGGGAGGACGGTACTGGTTTTATGAGAGAGATGGAGAGTACGGCACTGGTATTATGTATATAGATGGGTAGGGTGGCACTGGTTTTATGTAGAGAGATGCAGAGGACAGGACTGGTTTTATGTGGATAGATGGGGAGGACGGCACTGGTTTTATGTAGATAGATGGGTAGGATGGCACTGGTTTTATGTAGATAGATGGGGAGGACGGCACTGGTTTTATGTAGATAGATGGGGAGGACGGCACTGGTTTTATGTACATAGATAGGGAGGATGGCACTGGTTTTATGTTGATGGATCAGTCGCACGGCACAGGTTTTATGTAGCTAGATGGGTAGGATGGCACTGGTTTTATGTAGACGGGTGGGTAGGACGGCACTGGTTTTATTTAGAGAGACGGGGTGGATGGCACTGGTTTTATGTAGATAGATGAGGAAGATGGCACTGGTTTTATGTAGACAGATGGAGAGGACGGCACTGGTATTATGTAGTTAGATGGGGAGGACGGCACTGGTTTTACGTAGATAGATGGGTAGGACGGCACTGGTTTTATGTAGATAGATGGGGAGGACAAAAGTGGTTTTATGTAGAGAGATCGAGAGGACGGTACTGGTCTTATGTATATAGATGGGTAGGACGGCAATGGTATTATGTATATAGATGGGTAGGACGACACTGGTTTTATGTAGATAGATGAGGAGGACGACACTGGTTTTATGTTGATGGATCAGTAGTACGGCACTGGTTTTATGTAGATAGGTGGGTAGGACGGCAATGGTCTTAAGCAGATAGATGAGGAAGATGGCACTGGTTTTATGTAGAGAGATGGAGAGGACGGCACTGGTATTATGTCGTTCGATGGGGAGGTTGGCACTGGTTTTATCTAGTTCGTTGGGTACGACGGCACTGGTTTTATCTAGATTGATGGGGAGGACGACACTGGTTTTATGCAGACAGATGGGGAGGACGGTACTGGTTTTATGAGAGAGATGGAGAGTACGGCACTGGTATTATGTATATAGATGGGTAGGGTGGCACTGGTTTTATGTAGAGAGATGCAGAGGACAGGACTGGTTTTATGTAGTTAGATGGGGAGGACGGCACTGGTATTATGTAGAGAGATGGAAAGGATGGCACTAGTTTTATATAGATAGATGGGGAGGACGGCACTGTTTTTCTGTAGATAGATGGGGAGGACGACACTGGTTTTATGTTGATGGATCAGTAGCACGGCACTGGTTTTATGTAGATAGATCGGTAGGACGGCAATGGTCTTATGCAGATAGGTGAGGAAGATGGCAATGGTTTTATGTAGAGAGATGGAGAGGACGGCACTGGTATTATGTAGTTAGATGGGGAGGACGGCACTGGTTTTACGTAGATAGATGGGTAGGACGGCACTGGTTTTATGTAGATAGATGGGGAGGACAAAAGTGGTTTTATGTAGAGAGATCGAGAGGACGGTACTGGTCTTATGTATATAGATGGGTAGGACGGCAATGGTATTATGTATATAGATGTGTAGGACGGCACTGGTTTTATGTAGATAGATGAGGAGGACGGCACTGGTTTTATGTAGTTAGACGGGTAGGAGGGCACTGGTTTTATTTAGAGAGATGGGGTGGATGGCACTGGTTCTATGTTGATGGATCAGTAGGACGGCACTGGTTTTATGTAGATAGATGAGTAGGATGGCACTGGTTTTATGTAGATAGAAGTGGAGGACGGCACTGGATTCATGTAGAGAGATGGAGATAAAGGGCACTGGTTTTATGTAGATAGAAGGGGTGGACTGCACTGGTTTCATGTAGATAGTTGGGGAGGACGACACTGGTTTTATGTTGATGGATCAGTAGCACGGCACTGGTTTTATGTAGATAGATGGGTACGACAGCAATGGTCTTATGCAGATAGATGAGGAAGATGGCACTGGTTTTATGTAGAGAGATGGAGAGGACGGCACTGGTATTATGTAGTTAGATGGGGAGGATGGCACTGGTTTTATCTACTCCGTTGGGTACGACGGCACTGGTTTTATCTAGATTGATGGGGAGGACAACACTGGTTTTATGCAGACAGATGGGGAGGACGGTACTGGTTTTATGAGAGAGATGGAGAGTACGGCACTGGTATTATGTATATAGATGGGTAGGGTGGCACTGGTTTTATGTAGAGAGATGCAGAGAACAGGACTGGTTTTATGTAGATAGATGGGGAGGACGGCACTGGTTTTATGTAGATGGATGGGTAGGATGGCACTGGTTTTATGTAGATAAATGGGGAGGACGGCACTGGTTTTATGTAGATAGATGGAGAGGATGGCACTGGTTTTATGTAGATAGATGAGTAGGATGGCACTGATTTTATGTAGATAGATGGGGAGGACGGCACTTGTTTTATGTCGTTCGATGGGGAGGATGGCACTGGTATTATGTAGAGAGATGGAAAGGATGGCACTAGTTTTATATAGATAGATGGGGAGGACGGCACTGTTTTTCTGTAGATAGATGGGGAGGACGACACTGGTTTTATGTTGATGGATCAGTAGTACGGCACTGGTTTTATGTAGATAGGTGGGTAGGACGGCAATGGTCTTAAGCAGATAGATGAGGAAAATGGCACTGGTTTTATGTAGAGAGATGGAGAGGACGGCACTGGTATTATGTCGTTCGATGGGGAGGTTGGCACTGGTTTTATCTAGTTCGTTGGGTACGACGGCACTGGTTTTATCTAGATTGATGGGGAGGACGACACTGGTTTTATGCAGACAGATGGGGAGGACGGTACTGGTTTTATGAGAGAGATGGAGAGTACGGCACTGGTATTATGTATATAGATGGGTAGGGTGGCACTGGTTTTATGTAGAGAGATGCAGAGGACAGGACTGGTTTTATGTAGATAGATGGGGAGGACGGCACTGGTTTTATGTAGATAGATGGGTAGGATGGCACTGGTTTTATGTAGATAGATGGGGAGGACAGCACTGGTTTTATGTAGATAGATGGGGAGGATGGCACTGGATTTATGTAGATAGATGAGTAGGATGGCACTGATTTTGTGTAGATAGATGGGGAGGACGGCACTTGTTTTATGTAGTTAGATGGGGAGGACGGCACTGGTTTTAAGTAGATAGATGGGGTGGACTGCACTGATTTTATGTAGATAGATGGGGAGGACGACACTGGTTTTATGTTGATGGATCAGTAGCACGGCACTGGTTTTATGTAGATAGATGGTTAGGACGGCAATGGTCTTATGCAGATAGATGAGGAAGATGGCACTGGTTTTATGTAGTTAGATGGGGAGGATGGCACTGGTTTTATGTAGATAGATGGGGAGGACGGCACTGGTTTTATGTAGTTAGATGGGGAGGACGGCACTGGTATTATGTAGAGAGATGGAAAGGATGGCACTAGTTTTATATAGATAGATGGGGAGGACGGCACTGGTTTTATGTACATAGATGGGGAGGATGACACTGGTTTTATGTACTTAGTTGGGGAGGACGGCAGAGGTTTCATGTAGTTAGATGGGTAGGATGGCACTGGTTTTATGTAGATGGGTGGGAAGGACGGCACTGGGTTTATTTAGAGAGATGGGGTGGATGGCACTGGTTTTATGTTGATGGATCAGTAGCACGGCACTGGTTTTATGTAGATAGATACGTAGGACGGCAATGGTCTTCTGCAGATGGATGAGGAAGATGGCACTGGTTTTATGAAGAGAGATGGAGAGGACTGCACTGGTATTATGTAGAGAGATGGAGAGAACGGGCACTGGTTTTATGTAGATAGATGGGGAGGACGACACTGGTTTTATGTTGATGGATCAGTAGCACGGCACTGCTTTTATGCAGATAGATGGGTAGGACGGCAATGGTCTTATGCAGATAGATGAGGAAGATGGCACTGGTTTTATGTAGATAAATGGGGAGGACGGCACTGGTTTTATGTAGTTAGATGGGCAGGATGGCACTGGTTTTATGTAGATAGATGAGGAAGGTGGCACTGGTTTTATGTAGAGAGATGGAGAGCACGGCACTGGTATTATGTAGTTAGATGGGGAGGATGGCACTGGTTTTATCTAGTTCGTTGGGTACGACGGCACTGGTTTTATCTAGATAGATGGGGAGGACGACACTGGTTTTATGCAGACAGATGGGGAGGACGGTACTGGTTTTATGAGAGAGATGGAGAGTACGGCACTGGTATTATGTATATAGATGGGTAGGGTGGCACTGGTTTTATGTAGAGAGATGCAGAGGACAGGACTGGTTTTATGTAGTTAGATGGGGAGGACGGCACTGGTATTATGTAGAGAGATGGAAAGGATGGCACTAGTTTTATATAGATAGATGGGGAGGACGGCACTGTTTTTCTGTAGATAGATGGGGAGGACGACACTGGTTTTATGTTGATGGATCAGTAGCACGGCACTGGTTTTATGTAGATAAATCGGTAGGACGGCAATGGTCTTAAGCAGATAGATGAGGAAGATGGCAATGGTTTTATGTAGAGAGATGGAGAGGACGGCACTGGTATTATGTAGTTAGATGGGGAGGACGGCACTGGTTTTACGTAGATAGATGGGTAGGACGGCACTGGTTTTATGTAGATAGATGGGGAGGACAAAAGTGGTTTTATGTAGAGAGATCGAGAGGACGGTACTGGTCTTATGTATATAGATGGGTAGGACGGCAATGGTATTATGTATATAGATGTGTAGGACGGCACTGGTTTTATGTAGATAGATGAGGAGGACGGCACAGGTTTTATGTAGTTAGACGGGTAGGAGGGCACTGGTTTTATTTAGAGAGATGGGGTGGATGGCACTGGTTCTATGTTGATGGATCAGTAGGACGGCACTGGTTTTATGTAGATAGATGAGTAGGATGGCACTGGTTTTATGTAGATAGATGTGGAGGACGGCACTGGATTCATGTAGAGAGATGGAGATAAAGGGCACTGGTATTATGTAGTTAGATGGGGAGGTTGGCACTGGTTTTATCTAGTTCGTTGGGTACGACGGCACTGGTTTTATCTAGATTCATGGGAAGGACGACACTGGTTTTATGCAGACAGATGGGGAGGACGGTACTGGTTTTATGAGGGAGATGGAGAGTACGGCACTGGTATTATGTACATAGATTGGTAGGATGGCACTGGTTTTATGTAGAGAGATGCAGAGGACAGGACTGGTTTTATGTAGATAGATGGGGAGGACGGCACTGGTTTTATGTAGATAGATGGGTAGGATGGCACTGGTTTTATGTAGATAGATGGGGAGGACAGCACTGGTTTTATGTAGATAGATGGGGAGGATGGCACTGGATTTATGTAGATAGATGAGTAGGATGGCACTGATTTTGTGTAGATAGATGGGGAGGACGGCACTTGTTTTATGTAGTTAGATGGGGAGGACGGCACTGGTTTTAAGTAGATAGATGGGGTGGACTGCACTGATTTTATGTAGATAGATGGGGAGGACGACACTGGTTTTATGTTGATGGATCAGTAGCACGGCACTGGTTTTATGTAGATAGATGGTTAGGACGGCAATGGTCTTATGCAGATAGATGAGGAAGATGGCACTGGTTTTATGTAGTTAGATGGGGAGGATGGCACTGGTTTTATGTAGATAGATGGGGAGGACGGCACTGGTTTTATGTAGTTAGATGGGGAGGACGGCACTGGTATTATGTAGAGAGATGGAAAGGATGGCACTAGTTTTATATAGATAGATGGGGAGGATGGCACTGGTTTTATCTAGTTCGTTGGGTACAACGGCACTGGTTTTATCTAGATTGATGGGGAGGACGACACTGGTTTTATGCAGACAGATGGGGAGGACGGTACTGGTTTTATGAGAGAGATGGAGAGTACGGCACTGGTATTATGTATATAGATGGGTAGGGTGGCACTGGTTTTATGTAGACAGATGCAGAGGACAGGACTGGTTTTATGTGGATAGATGGGGAGGACGGCACTGGTTTTATGTAGATAGATGGGTAGGATGGCACTGGTTTTATGTAGATAGATGGGGAGGACGGCACTGGTTTTATGTAGATAGATGGGGAGGACGGCACTGGTTTTATTTAGATAGATAGGGAGGATGGCACTGGTTTTATGTTGATGGATCAGTCGCACGGCACAGGTTTTATGTAGTTAGATGGGTAGGATGGCACTGGTTTTATGTAGACGGGTGGGTAGGACGGCACTGGTTTTATTTAGAGAGACGGGGTGGATGGCACTGGTTTTATGTAGATAGAAGGGGTGGACTGCACTGGTTTCATGTAGATAGTTGGGGAGGACGACACTGGTTTTATGTTGATGGATCAGTAGCACGGCACTGGTTTTATGTAGATAGATGGGTACGACAGCAATGGTCTTATGCAGATAGATGAGGAAGATGGCACTGGTTTTATGTAGAGAGATGAAGAGGACGGCACTGGTATTATGTAGTTAGATGGGGAGGATGGCACTGGTTTTATCTACTTCGTTGGGTACGACGGCACTGGTTTTATCTAGATTGATGGGGAGGACAACACTGGTTTTATGCAGACAGATGGGGAGGACGGTACTGGTTTTATGAGAGAGATGGAGAGTACGGCACTGGTATTATGTATATAGATGGGTAGGGTGGCACTGGTTTTATGTAGAGAGATGCAGAGAACAGGACTGGTTTTATGTAGATAGATGGGTAGGACGGCACTGGTTTTATGTAGATAAATGGGGAGGACGGCACTGGTTTTATGTAGATAGATGGGGAGGATGGCACTGGTTTTATGTAGATAGATGAGTAGGATGGCACTGATTTTATGTAGATAGATGGGGAGGACGGCACTTGTTTTATGTCGTTCGATGGGGAGGATGGCACTGGTATTATGTAGAGAGATGGAAAGGATGGCACTAGTTTTATATAGATAGATGGGGAGGACGGCACTGTTTTTCTGTAGATAGATGGGGAGGACGACACTGGTTTTATGTTGACGGATCAGTAGTACGGCACTGGTTTTATGTAGATAGGTGGGCAGGACGGCAATGGTCTTAAGCAGATAGATGAGGAAGATGGCACTGGCTTTATGTAGAGAGATGGAGAGGACGGCACTGGTATTATGTCGTTCGATGGGGAGGTTGGCACTGGTTTTATCTAGTTCGTTGGGTACGACGGCACTGGTTTTATCTAGATTGATGGGGAGGACGACACTGGTTTTATGCAGACAGATGGGGAGGACGGTACTGGTTTTATGAGTGAGATGGAGAGTACGGCACTGGTATTATGTATATAGATGGGTAGGGTGGCACTGGTTTTATGTAGAGAGATGCAGAGGACAGGACTGGTTTTATGTAGTTAGATGGGGAGGACGGCACTGGTATTATGTAGAGAGATGGAAAGGATCGCACTAGTTTTATATAGATAGATGGGGAGGATGGCACTGGATTTATGTAGATAGATGAGTAGGATGGCACTGATTTTGTGTAGATAGATGGGGAGGACGGCACTTGTTTTATGTAGTTAGATGGGGAGGACGGCACTGGTTTTAAGTAGATAGATGGGGTGGACTGCACTGATTTTATGTAGATAGATGGGGAGGACGACACTGGTTTTATGTTGATGGATCAGTAGCACGGCACTGGTTTTATGTAGATAGATGGTTAGGACGGCAATGGTCTTATGCAGATAGATGAGGAAGATGGCACTGGTTTTATGTAGTTAGATGGGGAGGATGGCACTGGTTTTATGTAGATAGATGGGGAGGACGGCACTGGTTTTATGTAGTTAGATGGGGAGGACGGCACTGGTATTATGTAGAGAGATGGAAAGGATGGCACTAGTTTTATATAGATAGATGGGGAGGACGGCACTGGTTTTATGTACATAGATGGGGAGGATGACACTGGTTTTATGCACTTAGTTGGGGAGGACGGCAGAGGTTTCATGTAGTTAGATGGGTAGGATGGCACTGGTTTTATGTAGATGGGTGGGAAGGACGGCACTGGTTTTATTTAGAGAGATGGGGTGGATGGCACTGGTTTTATGTTGATGGATCAGTAGCACGGCACTGGTTTTATGTAGATAGATACGTAGGACCGCAATGGTCTTATGCAGATGGATGAGGAAGATGGCACTGGTTTTATGAAGAGAGATGGAGAGGACTGCACTGGTATTATGTAGAGAGATGGAGAGAACGGGCACTGGTTTTATGTAGATAGATGGGGAGGACGACACTGGTTTTATGTTGATGGATCAGTAGCACGGCACTGCTTTTATGCAGATAGATGGGTAGGACGGCAATGGTCTTATGCAGATAGATGAGGAAGATGGCACTGGTTTTATGTAGATAAATGGGGAGGACGGCACTGGTTTTATGTAGTTAGATGGGCAGGATGGCACTGGTTTTATGTAGATAGATGAGGAAGGTGGCACTGGTTTTATGTAGAGAGATGGAGAGCACGGCACTGGTATTATGTAGTTAGATGGGGAGGATGGCACTGGTTTTATCTAGTTCGTTGGGTACGACGGCACTGGTTTTATCTAGATAGATGGGGAGGACGACACTGGTTTTATGCAGACAGATGGGGAGGACGGCACTGGTTTTATGTAGTTAGATGTGTAGGGTGGCACTGGTTTTATGTAGATAGATGGGTGGGACGGCACTGGTTTTATGTTGATGGATCAGTAGGACGGCACTGGTTTTATGTAGATAGATGAGTAGGATGGCACTGGTTTGATGTAGAGAGATGTGGAGGACGGCACTGGATTCATGTAGAGAGATGGAGAGAACGGGCACTGGTTTTATGTAGATAGATGGGGTGGACGACACTGGTTTTATGTTGATGGATCAGTAGCACGGCACTGCTTTTATGCAGATAGATGGGTAGGACGGCAATGGTCTTACGCAGATAGATGAGGAAAATGGCACTGGTTTTATGTAGAGAGATGGAGAGGACGGCACTGGTATTACGTAGTTAGTTGGGGAGGATGGCACTGGTTTTATCTAGTTCGTTGGGTACGACGGCACTGGTTTTATCTAGATTGATGGGGAGAACAACACTGGTTTTATGCAGACAGATGGGGAGGACGTTCTGGTTTTATGAGAGAGATGGAGAGTACGGCACTGGTATTATGTATATAGATGGGTAGGGTGGCACTGATTTTATATAGAGAGATGGAATAGATGGCACTGGTTTTATGTAGATAGATGGGGAGGACGGCACTGGTTTTATGTAGATAGATGGGTAGGATGGCACTGGTTTTATGTAGATAGATGGGGAGGACGGCACTGGTTTTATGTAGATAGATGGGTAGGATGGCACTGGTTTTATGTAGATAGATGGGGAGGACGGCACTGGTTTTACGTAGATAGATAGGGAGGATGGCACTGGTTTTATGTAGATAGATGAGTAGGATGGCACTGATTTTATGTAGATAGATGGGGAGGACGGCACTTGTTTTATGTAGTTAGATGGGGAGGACGGCACTGGTATTCTGTAGAGAGATGGAAAGGATGGCACTAGTTTTATATAGATGGATGGCGAGGACTGCACTGGTTTTATGTACATAGATGGGTAGGACGGCAATAGCCTTATGCAGATAGATGAGGAAGATGGCACTGGTTTTATGTAGAGAGATGGAGAGGACGGCACTGGTATTATGTAGTTAGATGGGGAGGATGGCACTGGATTTATCTAGTTCGTAAGGTACGACGGCACTGGTTTCATCTAGATTGATGGGGAGAATGACACTGGGTTTATGCAGACAGATGGGTAGGGTGGCACTGGTTTTATGTAGAGAGATGCAGAGGACAGGACTGGTTTTATGTAGATAGATGGGGAGGACGGCACTGGTATTATGTAGAGAGATGGAAAGGATGGCACTGGTTTTATGTAGATGGATGGGGAGGATGATACTGGTTTTTTGTACTTAGTTGGGGAGGACGGCACTGGTTTTATGTAGTTAGAAAGGTAAGATGGCACTGGTTTTATGTAGAGAGATGGAGAGGACGGCACTGGTATTATGTAGTTAGATGGGGAGGAAGGCGCTGGTTTTATCTAGTTCGTTGGGTACGACGGCACTGGTTTTATCTAGATAGATGGGGAGGACGACACTGGTTTTACGTAGATAGATGGGTAGGACGGCACTGGTTTTATGAGGATAGATGGGGAGGACAAAAGTGGTTTTATGTAGTTAGACGGGTAGGAGGGCACTGGTTTTATTTAGAGAGATGGGGTGGATGGCACTGGTTTTATGTTGATGGATCAGTAGGACGGCACTGGTTTTATGTAGATAGATGAGTAGGATGGCACTGGTTTTATGTAGATAGATGTGGAGGACGGCACTGGATTCATGTAGAGAGATGGAGAGAACGGGCACTGGTTTTATGTATATAGATGTGTAGGACGGCAATGGTATTATGTATATAGATGGGTGGGACGGCACTGGTTTTATGTAGATAGATGAGGAGGACGGCAGTGGTTTTATGTAGTTAGACGGGTAGGAGGGCACTGGTTTTATTTAGAGAGATGGGGTGGATGGCACTGGTTTTATGTTGATGGATCAGTAGGACGGCACTGGTTTTATGTAGATAGATGAGTAGGATGGCACTGGTTTTATGTAGATAGATGTGGAGGACGGCACTGGATTCATGTAGAGAGATGGAGAGAACGGGCACTGGTTTTATGTAGATAGATGGGGAGGATGGCACTGGTTTTATCTAGTTCGTTGGGTACGACGGCACTGGTTTTATCTAGATTGATGGGGAGAACGACACTGGTTTTATGCAGACAGATGGGTAGGGTGGCACTGGTTTTATGTAGAGAGATGCAGAGGACAGGACTGGTTTTATGTAGATAGATGGGGAGGACGGCACTGGTATTATGTAGAGAGATGGAAAGGGTGACACTGGTTTTATGTAGATAGATGGGGAGGATGATACTGGTTTTTTGTACTTAGTTGGGGAGGACGGCAATGGTTTTATGTAGTTAGAAAGGTAAGATGGCACTGGTTTTATGTAGAGAGATGGAGAGGACGGCACTGGTATTATGTAGTTAGATGGGGAGGAAGACGCTGGTTTTATCTAGTTCGTTGCGTACGACGGCACAGGTTTTATCTAGATAGATGGGGAGGACAACACTGGTTTTATGCAGACAGATGGGGAGGACGGTACTGGTTTAATGAGAGAGATGGAGGGTACGGCACAGGTATTATGTATATAGATGTGTAGGGTGGCACTGGTTTTATGTAGATAGATGGGCGGGACGGCACTGGTTTTATGTTGATGGATCAGTAGGACGGCACTGGTTTTATGTAGATAGATGAGTAGGATGGCACTGGTTTGATGTAGAGAGATATGGAGGACGGCACTGGATTCATGTAGAGAGATGGAGAGAACGGGCACTGGTTTTATGTTGATAGATGGGGTGGACTGCACTGGTTTTATGTTGATGGATCAGTAGCACGGCACTGGTTTTATGTAGATAGATGGGTAGGACGGCAATGGTCTTATGCAGATAGATGAGGAAGATGGCACTGGTTTTATGTAGAGAGGTGGAGAGGACGGCACTGGTATTATGTAGTTAGATGGGGGGGATGGCACTGGTTTTATCTAGTTCGTTGGGTACGACTGCACTGGTTTTATCTCGATTGATGGGGAGAACGACACTGGGTTTATGCAGACAGATGGGGAGGACGGTACTGGTTTTATGAGAGAGATGGAGAGTACGGCACTGGTATTATGTATATAGATGGGTACGGTGGCACTGGTTTTATGTAGAGCGATGCAGAGGACAGGACTGGTTTTATGTAGATAGATGGGGAGGACGGCACTGGTTTTATGTAGATAGATGGGTAGGATGGCACTGGTTTTATGTAGATAGATGGGGAGGACGGCACTGGTTTTATGTAGATAGATAGGGAGGATGGCACTGGTTTTATGTTGATGGATCAGTAGCACGGCACTGGTTTTATGTAGATAGATGGGTAGGACGGCAATAGTCTTATGCAGATAGATAAGGAAGATGGCACTGGTTTTATGTAGAGAGATGGAGAGGACGGCACTGGTATTATGTAGTTAGATGGCGAGGATGGTACTGGTTTTATCTAGTTCATTGGGTACGACGGCACTGGTTTTATCTAGATTGATGGGGAGAACGACACTGGTTTTATGCAGACAGATGGGGAGGACGGCACAGGTTTTATGTAGTTAGATGGGTAGGATGGCACTGGTTTTATGTAGACGGGTGGGTAGGACGGCACTGGTTTTATTTAGAGAGATGGGGTGGATGGCACTGGTTTTATGTTGATGGATCAGGAGCACGGCACTGGTTTTATGTAGATAGATAGGTAGGACGGCAATGGTCTTATGTAGATAGATGAGGAAGATGGCACTGGATTCATGTAGAGAGATGGAGAGAACGGGCACTGGTTTTATGTAGATAGAAGGGGTGGACTGCACTGGTTTCATGTAGATAGTTGGGGAGGGCGACACTGGTTTTATGTTGATGGATCAGTAGCACGGCACCGGTTTTATG
The DNA here is from genome assembly GCF_030028105.1 of Mobula birostris. Lineage (NCBI taxonomy): Eukaryota > Metazoa > Chordata > Chondrichthyes > Myliobatiformes > Myliobatidae > Mobula > Mobula birostris. The sequence continues at coordinate 16,310 of NW_027275560.1, read as the reverse complement.
TAGATAGATGGGTACGACGGCAATGGTCTTATGCAGATAGATGAGGAAGATGGCACTTGTTTTATGTAGAGAGATAGAGAGGACGGCACTGGTATTATGTAGTTAGATGGGGAGGATGGCGCTGGTTTTATCTAGTTCGTTGGGTACGACGGCACTGGTTTTATCTAGATTGATGGGGAGGACGACACTGGTTTTATGCAGACAGATCGGGAGGACGGTACTGGTTTTATGAGAGAGATGGAGAGTACGGCACTGGTATTATGTATATAGATGGGTAGGGTGGCACTGGTTTTATGTAGAGAGATGCAGAGGACAGGACTGGTTTTATGTAGATAGATGGGGAGGACGGCACTGGTTTTATGTAGATAGATGGGTAGGATGGCACTGGTTTTATGTAGACAAATGGGGAGGACGGCACTGGTTTTATGTAGTTAGATGGGGAGGACGGCACTGGTATTATGTAGAGAGATGGAAAGGATGGCACTAGTTTTATATAGATAGATGGGGAGGACGGCACTGTTTTTCTGTAGATAGATGGGGAGGACGACACTGGTTTTATGTTGATGGATCAGTAGCACGGTACTGGTTTTATGTAGATAGATGGGTAGGACGGCAATGGTGTTAAGCAGATAGATGAGGAAGATGGCACTGGTTTTATGTAGAGAGATGGAGAGGACGGCACTGGTATTATGTAGTTAGATGGGGAGGTTGGCACTGGTTTTATCCAGTTCGTTGGGTACGACGGCACTGGTTTTATCTAGATTGATGGGGAGGACGACACTGGTTTTATGCAGACAGATGGGGAGGACGGTACTGGTTTTATGAGAGAGATGGAGAGTACGGCACTGGTATTATGTATATAGATGGGTAGGGTGGCACTGGTTTTATGTAGAGAGATGCAGAGGACAGGACTGGTTTTATGTAGATAGATGGGGAGGACGGCATTGGTTTTATGTACATAGATGTGTAGGATGGCACTGGTTTTATGTAGATAGATGGGGAGGACGGCACTGGTATTATGTAGAGAGATGGGGAGGACGGCACTGGTTTTATGTAGTTAGATGGGGAGGACGGCACTGGTATTATTTAGAGAGATGGAAAGGATGGCACTAGTTTTATATAGATAGATGGGGAGGACGGCACTGGTTTTATGTATATAGATGGGGAGGATGACACTGGTTTTATGTACTTAGTTGGGGAGGACGGCACAGGTTTCATGTAGTTAGATGGCTAGGATGGCACTGGTTTTATGTAGATGGGTGGGTAGGACGGCACTGGTTTTATTTAGAGAGATGGGGTGGATGGCACTGGTTTTATGTTGATGGATCAGTAGCACGGCACTGGTTTTATACAGATAGATGGGGAGGACGGCACTGGTTTTATGTAGATAAATAGGGAGGATGGCACTGGTTTTATGTAGTTAGACGGGTCGGAGGGCACTGGTTTTATTTAGAGAGATGGGGTGGATGGCACTGGTTTTATGTTGATGGACCAGTAGGACGGCACTGGTTTTATGTAGATAGATGAGTAGGTTGGCACTGGTTTTATGTAGAGAATTGTGGAGGACGGCACTGGTTTTATGTAGATAGATGGGGAGGATGGCACTGGTTTTATGTAGATAGATGAGTAGGATGGCACTGGTTTTATGTATATAAATGGGGAGGACGGCACTGGTTTTATGTAGATAGATGGGGAGGATGGCACTGGTTTTATGTAGATAGATGAGTAGGATGGCACTGACTTTATGTAGATAGATGCAGAGGACAGGACTGGTTTTATGTAGTTAGATGGGGAGGACGGCACTGGTATTATGTAGAGAGATGGAAAGGATGGCACTAGTTTTATATAGATAGATGGGGAGGACGGCACTGTTTTTCTGTAGATAGATGGGGAGGACGACACTGGTTTTATGTTGATGGATCAGTAGCACGGCACTGGTTTTATGTAGATAGATGGGTAGGACGGCAATGGTCTTAAGCAGATAGATGAGGAAGATGGCACTGGTTTTATGTAGAGAGATGGAGAGGACGGCACTGGTATTATGTAGTTAGATGGGGAGGTTGGCACTGGTTTTATCTAGTTCGTTGGGTACGATGGCACTGGTTTTATCTAGATTGATGGGGAGGACGACACTGTTTTTATGCAGACAGATGGGGAGGACGGTACTGGTTTTATGAGAGAGATGGAGAGTACGGCACTGGTATTATGTACATAGATGGGTAGGGTGGCACTGGTTTTATGTAGAGAGATGCAGAGGACAGGACTGGTTTTATGTAGATAGATGGGGAGGACGGCACTGGTTTTATGTAGATAGATGGGTAGGATGGCACTGGTTTTATGTAGATAGATGGGGAAGACGGCACTGGTTTTATGTAGATAGATGGGGAGGATCGCACTGGATTTATGTAGATAGATGAGTAGGATGGCACTGATTTTGTGTAGATAGATGGGGAGGACCGCACTTGTTTTATGTAGTTAGATGGGGAGGACGGCACTGGTTTTATGTAGATAGATGGGGTGGACTGCACTGATTTTATGTAGATAGATGGGGAGGACGACACTGGTTTTATGTTGATGGATCAGTAGCACGGCACTGGTTTCATGTAGATAGATGGGTAGGACGGAAATGGTCTTATGCAGATAGATGAGGAAGATGGCACTGGTTTTATGTAGAGAGATGGAGAGGATGGCACTGGCTTTATTTAGTTCGGTGGGTACGACGGCACTGGTTTTATCTAGATTGATGGGGAGGACGACACTGGTTTTATGCAGACAGATGGGTAGGACGGTACTGGTTTTATGAGAGAGATGGAGATTACGGCACTGGTATTATGTATATAGATGGGTAGGGTGGCACTGTTTTTATGTAGAGAGATGCAGAGGACAGGACTGGTTTTATGTGGATAGATGGGGAGGACGGCACTGGTTTTATGTAGATAGATGGGTAGGATGGCACTGGTTTTATGTAGATAGATGGGGAGGACGGCACTGGTTTTATGTAGATAGATGGGGAGGACGGCACTGGTTTTATGTAGATAGATAGGGAGGATGGCACTGGTTTTATGTTGATGGATCGGTAGCACGGCACAGGTTTTATGTAGTTAGATGGGTAGGATGGCACTGGTTTTATGTAGACGGGTGGGTAGGACGGCACTGGTTTTATTTAGAGAGACGGGGTGGATGGCACTGGTTTTATGTAGATAGATGAGGAAGATGGCACTGGTTTTATGTACACAGATGGAGAGGACGGCACTGGTATTATGTAGTTAGATGGGGAGGACGGCACTGGTTTTACGTAGATAGATGGGTAGGACGGCACTGGTTTTATGTAGATAGATGGGGAGGACAAAAGTGGTTTTATGTAGAGAGATCGAGAGGACGGCACTGGTCTTATGTATATAGATGGGTAGGACGGCAATGGTATTATGTATATAGATGGGTAGGACGGCACTGGTTTTATGTAGATAGATGAGGAGGACGGCACTGGTTTTATGTAGTTAGACGAGTAGGATGGCACTGGTTTTATGTAGACAGATGTGGAGGACGGCACTGGATTCATGTAGAGAGATGGAGATAAAGGGCACTGGTTTTATGTAGATAGAAGGGGTGGACTGCACTGGTTTCATGTAGATAGTTGGGGATGACGACACTGGTTTTATGTAGATAGATGGGTACGACGGCAATGGTCTTATGCAGATAGATGAGGAAGATGGCACTGGTTTTATGTAGAGAGATGGAGAGGACAGCACTGGTATTATGTAGTTAGATGGGGAGGATGGCACTGGTTTTATCTAGTTCGTTGGGTACGACGGCACTGGTTTTATCTAGATTGATGGGGAGGACAACACTGGTTTTATGCAGACAGATGGGGAGGACGGTACTGGTTTTATGAGAGAGATGGAGAGTACGGCACTGGTATTATGTATATAGATGGGTAGGGTGGCACTGGTTTTATGTAGAGAGATGCAGAGAACAGGACTGGTTTTATGTAGATAGATGGGGAGGACGGCACTGGTTTTATGTAGATAGATGGGTAGGATGGCACTGGTTTTATGTAGATAAATGGGGAGGACGGCACTGGTTTTATGTAGATAGATGGGGAGGATGGCACTGGTTTTATGTAGATAGATGAGTAGGATGGCACTGATTTTATGTAGATAGATGGGGAGGACGGCACTTGTTTTATGTAGTTCGATGGGGAGGACGGCACTGGTATTATGTAGAGAGATGGAAAGGATGGCACTAGTTTTATATAGATAGATGGGGAGGACGGCACTGTTTTTCTGTAGATAGATGGGGAGGACGACACTGGTTTTATGTTGATGGATCAGTAGTACGGCACTGGTTTTATGTAGATAGGTGGGTAGGACGGCAATGGTCTTAAGCAGATAGATGAGGAAGATGGCACTGGTTTTATGTAGAGAGATGGAGAGGACGGCACTGGTATTATGTCGTTCGATGGGGAGGTTGGCACTGGTTTTATCTAGTTCGTTGGGTACGACGGCACTGGTTTTATCTAGATTGATGGGGAGGACGACAGTGGTTTTATGCAGACAGATGGGGAGGACGGTACTGGTTTTATGAGAGAGATGGAGAGTACGGCACTGGTATTATGTATATAGATGGGTAGGGTGGCACTGGTTTTATGTAGAGAGATGCAGAGGACAGGACTGGTTTTATGTAGTTAGATAGGGAGGACGGCACTGGTATTATGTAGAGAGATGGAAAGGATGGCACTAGTTTTATATAGATAGATGGGGAGGACGGCACTGTTTTTCTGTAGATAGATGGGGAGGACGACACTGGTTTTATGTTGATGGATCAGTAGCACGGCACTGGTTTTATGTAGATAGATGGGTAGGACGGCAATGGTCTTAGGCAGATAGATGAGGAAGATGGCACTGGTTTTATGTAGAGAGATGGAGAGGACGGCACTGGTATTATGTAGTTAGATGGGGAGGTTGGCACTGGTTTTATCTAGTTCGTTGGGTACGATGGCACTGGTTTTATCTAGATTGATGGGGAGGACGACACTGTTTTTATGCAGACAGATGGGGAGGACGGTACTGGTTTTATGAGAGAGATGGAGAGTACGGCACTGGTATTATGTACATAGATGGGTAGGGTGGCACTGGTTTTATGTAGAGAGATGCAGAGGACAGGACTGGTTTTATGTAGATAGATGGGGAGGACGGCACTGGTTTTATGTAGATAGATGGGTAGGATGGCACTGGTTTTATGTAGATAGATGGGGAAGACGGCACTGGTTTTATGTAGATAGATGGGGAGGATCGCACTGGATTTATGTAGATAGATGAGTAGGATGGCACTGATTTTGTGTAGATAGATGGGGAGGACCGCACTTGTTTTATGTAGTTAGATGGGGAGGACGGCACTGGTTTTATGTAGATAGATGGGGTGGACTGCACTGATTTTATGTAGATAGATGGGGAGGACGACACTGGTTTTATGTGGATGGATCAGTAGCACGGCACTGGTTTCATGTAGATAGATGGGTAGGACGGAAATGGTCTTCTGCAGATAGAGGAGGAAGATGGCACTGGTTTTATGTAGAGAGATGGAGAGGTTGGCACTGGTTTTATTTAGTTCGGTGGGTACGACGGCACTGGTTTTATCTAGATTGATGGGGAGGACGACACTGGTTTTATGCAGACAGATGGGGAGGACGGTACTGGTTTTATGAGAGAGATGGAGATTACGGCACTGGTATTATGTATATAGATGGGTAGGGTGGCACTGGTTTTATGTAGAGAGATGCAGAGGACAGGACTGGTTTTATGTGGATAGATGGGGAGGACGGCACTGGTTTTATGTAGATAGGTGGGTAGGATGGCACTGGTTTTATGTAGATAGATGGGGAGGACGGCACTGGTTTTATGTAGATAGATGGGGAGGACGGCACTGGTTTTATGTAGATAGATAGGGAGGATGGCACTGGTTTTATGTTGATGGATCGGTAGCACGGCACAGGTTTTATGTAGTTAGATGGGTAGGATGGCACTGGTTTTATGTAGACGGGTGGGTAGGACGGCACTGGTTTTATTTAGAGAGACGGGGTGGATGGCACTGGTTTTATGTAGATAGATGAGGAAGATGGTACTGGTTTTATGTACACAGATGGAGAGGACGGCACTGGTATTATGTAGTTAGATGGGGAGGACGGCACTGGTTTTAAGTAGATAGATGGGGTGGACTGCACTGATTTTATGTAGATAGATGGGGTGGACTGCACTGGTTTTATGTAGTTAGATGGGGAGGACGGCACTGGTATTATGTAGAGAGATGGAAAGGATGGCACTAGTTTTATATAGATAGACGGGGAGGACGGCACTGGTTTTATGTACATAGATGGGGAGGATGACACTGGTTTTATGTACTTAGTTGGGGAGGACGGCAGAGGTTTCATGTAGTTAGATGGGTAGGATGGCACTGGTTTTATGTAGATGGGTGGGAAGGACGGCACTGGTTTTATTTAGAGAGATGGGGTGGATGGCACTGGTTTTATGTTGATGGATCAGTAGCACAGCACTGGTTTTATGTAGATAGATACGTAGGACGGCAATGGTCTTATGCAGATGGATGAGGAAGATGGCACTGGTTTTATGAAGAGAGATGGAGAGGACTGCACTGGTATTATGTAGAGAGATGGAGAGAACGGGCACTGGTTTTATGTAGATAGATGGGGAGGACGACACTGGTTTTATGTTGATGGATCAGTAGCACGGCACTGCTTTTATGCAGATAGATGGGTAGGACGGCAATGGTCTTATGCAGATAGATGAGGAAGATGGCACTGGTTTTATGTAGATAAATGGGGAGGACGGCACTGGTTTTATGTAGTTAGATGGGCAGGATGGCACTGGTTTTATGTAGATAGATGAGGAAGGTGGCACTGGTTTTATGTAGAGAGATGGAGAGCACGGCACTGGTATTATGTAGTTAGATGGGGAGGATGGCACTGGTTTTATCTAGTTCGTTGGGTACGACGGCACTGGTTTTATCTAGATAGATGGGGAGGACGACACTGGTTTTATGCAGACAGATGGGGAGGACGGCACTGGTTTTATGTAGTTAGATGTGTAGGGTGGCACTGGTTTTATGTAGATAGATGGGTGGGACGGCACTGGTTTTATGTTGATGGATCAGTAGGACGGCACTGGTTTTATGTAGATAGATGAGTAGGATGGCACTGGTTTGATGTAGAGAGATGTGGAGGACGGCACTGGATTCATGTAGAGAGATGGAGAGAACGGGCACTGGTTTTATGTAGATAGATGGGGAGGACGACACTGGTTTTATGTTGATGGATCAGTAGCACGGCACTGGTTTTATGTAGATAGATGGGTAGGACGGCAATAGTCTTATGCAGGTAGATAAGGAAGATGGCACTGGTTTTATGTAGAGAGATGGAGAGGACGGCACTGGTATTATGTAGTTAGATGGGTAGGATGGCACTGGTTTTATGTAGACGGGTGGGTAGGACGGCACTGGTTTTATCTAGATTGATGGGGAGGACGACACTGGTTTTATGCAGACAGATCGGGAGGACGGTACTGGTTTTATGAGAGAGATGGAGAGTACGGCACTGGTATTATGTATATAGATGGGTAGGGTGGCACTGGTTTTATGTAGAGAGATGCAGAGGACAGGACTGGTTTTATGTAGATAGATGGGGAGGACGGCACTGGTTTTATGTAGATAGATGGGTAGGATGGCACTGGTTTTATGTAGACAAATGGGGAGGACGGCACTGGTATTATGTAGATAGATGGGGAGGATGGCACTGGTTTTATGTAGATAGATGAGTAGGATGGCACTGATTTTATGTAGATAGATGGGGAGGACGGCACTTGTTTTATGTAGTTAGATGGGGAGGACGGCACTGGTATTATGTAGAGAGATGGAAAGCATGGCACTAGTTTTATATAGATAGATGGGGAGGACGGCACTGTTTTTCTGTAGATAGATGGGGAGGACGACACTGGTTTTATGTTGATGGATCAGTAGCACGGCACTGGTTTTATGTAGATAGGTGGGTAGGACGGCAATGGTGTTAAGCAGATAGATGAGGAAGATGGCACTGGTTTTATGTAGAGAGATGGAGAGGACGGCACTGGTATTATGTAGTTAGATGGGGAGGTTGGCACTGGTTTTATCTGGTTCGTTGGGTACGATGGCACTGCTTTTATCTAGATTGATGGGGAGGACGACACTGTTTTTATGCAGACAGATGGGGAGGACGGTACTGGTTTTATGAGAGAGATGGAGAGTACGGCACTGGTATTATGTACATAGATGGGTAGGGTGGCACTGGTTTTATGTAGAGAGATGCAGAGGACAGGACTGGTTTTATGTAGATAGATGGGGAGGATGGCACTGGTTTTATGTAGATAGATGGGGAGGATCGCACTGGATTTATGTAGATAGATGAGTAGGATGGCACTGATTTTGTGTAGATAGATGGGGAGGACCGCACTTGTTTTATGTAGTTAGATGGGGAGGACGGCACTGGTTTTATGTAGATAGATGGGGTGGACTGCACTGATTTTATGTAGATAGATGGGGAGGACGACACTGGTTTTATGTTGATGGATCAGTAGCACGGCACTGGTTTCATGTAGATAGATGGGTAGGACGGAAATGGTCTTATGCAGATAGATGAGGAAGATGGCACTGGTTTTATGTAGAGAGATGGAGAGGATGGCACTGGTTTTATTTAGTTCGGTGGGTACGACGGCACTGGTTTTATCTAGATTGATGGGGAGGACGACACTGGTTTTATGCAGACAGATGGGGAGGACGGTACTGGTTTTATGAGAGAGATGGAGATTACGGCACTGGTATTATGTATATAGATGGGTAGGGTGGCACTGGTTTTATGTAGAGAGATGCAGAGGACAGGACTGGTTTTATGTGGATAGATGGGGAGGACGGCACTGGTTTTATGTAGATAGATGGGTAGGATGGCACTGGTTTTATGTAGATAGATGGGGAGGACGGCACTGGTTTTATGTAGATAGATGGGGAGGACGGCACTGGTTTTATGTAGATAGATAGGGAGGATGGCACTGGTTTTATGTTGATGGATCGGTAGCACGGCACAGGTTTTATGTAGTTAGATGGGTAGGATGGCACTGGTTTTATGTAGACGGGTGGGTAGGACGGCACTGGTTTTATTTAGAGAGACGGGGTGGATGGCACTGGTTTTATGTAGATAGATGAGGAAGATGGTACTGGTTTTATGTACACAGATGGAGAGGACGGCACTGGTATTATGTAGTTAGATGGGGAGGACGGCACTGGTTTTAAGTAGATAGATGGGCTGGACTGCACTGATTTTATGTAGATAGATGGGGAGGACGACACTGGTTTTATGTTGATGGATCAGTATCACAGCACTGGTTTTATGTAGATAGATGGTTAGGACGGCAATGGTCTTATGCAGATAGATGAGGAAGATGGCACTGGTTTTATGTAGTTAGATGGGGAGGATGGCACAGGTTTTATGTAGATAGATGGGGAGGACGGCACTGGTTTTATGTAGTTAGATGGGGAGGACGGCACTGGTATTATGTAGAGAGATGGAAAGGATGGCACTAGTTTTATATAGATAGATGGGGAGGACGGCACTGGTTTTATGTACATAGATGGGGAGGATGACACTGGTTTTATGTACTTAGTTGGGGAGGACGGCAGAGGTTTCATGTAGTTAGATGGGTAGGATGGCACTGGTTTTATGTAGATGGGTGGGAAGGACGGCACTGGTTTTATTTAGAGAGATGGGGTGGATAACACTGGTTTTATGTTGATGGATCAGTAGCACGGCACTGGTTTTATGTAGATAGATATGTAGGACGGCAATGGTCTTATGCAGATGGATGAGGAAGATGGCACTGGTTTTATGAAGAGAGATGGAGAGGACTGCACTGGTATTATGTAGAGAGATGGAGAGAACGGGCACTGGTTTTATGTAGATAGATGGGGAGGACGACACTGGTTTTATGTTGATGGATCAGTAGCACGGCACTGCTTTTATGCAGATAGATGGGTAGGACGGCAATGGTCTTATGCAGATAGATGAGGAAGATGGCACTGGTTTTATGTAGATAAATGGGGAGGACGGCACTGGTTTTATGTAGTTAGATGGGCAGGATGGCACTGGTTTTATGTAGATAGATGAGAAAGGTGGCACTGGTTTTATGTAGAGAGATGGAGAGCACGGCACTGGTATTATGTAGTTAGATGGGGAGGATGGCACTGGTTTTATCTAGTTCGTTGGGTACGACGGCACTGGTTTTATCTAGATAGATGGGGAGGACGACACTGGTTTTATGCAGACAGATGGGGAGGACGGCACTGGTTTTATGTAGTTAGATGTGTAGGGTGGCACTGGTTTTATGTAGATAGATGGGTGGGACGGCACTGGTTTTATGTTGATGGATCAGTAGGACGGCACTGGTTTTATGTAGATAGATGAGTAGGATGGCACTGGTTTGATGTAGAGAGATGTGGAGGACGGCACTGGATTCATGTAGAGAGATGGAGAAAACGGGCACTGGTTTTATGTAGATAGATGGGGAGGACGACACTGGTTTTATGTTGATGGATCAGTAGCACGGCACTGGTTTTATGTAGATAGATGGGTAGGACGGCAATACTCTTATGCAGATAGATAAGGAAGATGGCACTGGTTTTATGTAGAGAGATGGAGAGGACGGCACTGGTATTATATAGTTAGATGGCGAGGATGGTACTGGTTTTATCTAGTTCGTTGGGTACGACGGCACTGGTTTTATCTAGATTGATGGGGAGAACGACACTGGTTTTATGCAGACAGATGGGGAGGACGGCACAGGTTTTATGTAGTTAGATGGGTAGGATGGCACTGGTTTTATGTAGACGGGTGGGTAGGACGGCACTGGTTTTATTTAGAGAGATGGGGTGGATGGCACTGGTTTTATGTTGATGGATCAGGAGCACGGCACTGGTTTTATGTAGATAGATAGGTAGGACGGCAATGGTCTTATGTAGATAGATGAGGAAGATGGCACTGGATTCATGTAGAGAGATGGAGAGAACGGGCACTGGTTTTATGTAGATAGAAGGGGTGGACTGCACTGGTTTCATGTAGATAGTTGGGGAGGGCGACACTGGTTTTATGTTGATGGATCAGTAGCACGGCACCGGTTTTATGTAGATAGATGGGTACGACGGCAATGGTCTTATGCAGATAGATGAGGAAGATGGCACTTGTTTTATGTAGAGAGATAGAGAGGACGGCACTGGTATTATGTAGTTAGATGGGGAGGATGGCGCTGGTTTTATCTAGTTCGTTGGGTACGACGGCACTGGTTTTATCTAGATTGATGGGGAGGACGACACTGGTTTTATGCAGACAGATCGGGAGGACGGTACTGGTTTTATGAGAGAGATGGAGAGTACGGCACTGGTATTATGTATATAGATGGGTAGGGTGGCACTGGTTTTATGTAGAGAGATGCAGAGGACAGGACTGGTTTTATGTAGATAGATGGGGAGGACGGCACTGGTTTTATGTAGATAGATGGGTAGGATGGCACTGGTTTTATGTAGACAAATGGGGAGGACGGCACTGGTTTTATGTAGATAGATGGGGAGGATGGCACTGGTTTTATGTAGATAGATGAGTAGGATGGCACTGATTTTATGTAGATAGATGGGGAGGACGGCACTTGTTTTATGTAGTTAGATGGGGAGGACGGCACTGGTATTATGTAGAGAGATGGAAAGGATGGCACTAGTTTTATATAGATAGATGGGGAGGACGGCACTGTTTTTCTGTAGATAGATGGGGAGGACGACACTGGTTTTATGTTGATGGATCAGTAGCACGGCACTGGTTTTATGTAGATAGATGGGTAGGACGGCAATGGTGTTAAGCAGATAGATGAGGAAGATGGCACTGGTTTTATGTAGAGAGATGGAGAGGACGGCACTGGTATTATGTAGTTAGATGGGGAGGTTGGCACTGGTTTTATCTAGTTCGTTGGGTACGACGGCACTGGTTTTATCTAGATTGATGGGGAGGACGACACTGGTTTTATGCAGACAGATGGGGAGGACGGTACTGGTTTTATGAGAGAGATGGAGAGTACGGCACTGGTATTATGTATATAGATGGGTAGGGTGGCACTGGTTTTATGTAGAGAGATGCAGAGGACAGGACTGGTTTTATGTAGATAGATGGGGAGGACGGCACTGGTTTTATGTAGTTCGTCGGGTACGACGGCACTGGTTTTATCTAGATTGATGGGGAGGACGACACTGGTTTTATGTAGACAGATGGGGAGGACGGTACTGGTTTTATGAGAGAGATGGAGAGTACGGCACTGGTATTATGTATACAGATGGGTAGGGTGGCACTGGTTTTATGTAGAGAGATGCAGAGGACAGGACTGGTTTTATGTAGATAGATGGGGAGGACGGTACTGGTTTTATGAGAGAGATGGAGAGTACGGCACTGGTATTATGTATATAGATGGGTAGGGTGGCACTGGTTTTATGTAGAGAGATGCAGAGGACAGGACTGGTTTTATGTAGATAGATGGAGAGGACGGCACTGGTATTATGTAGTTAGATGGGGAGGATGGCACTGGTTTTATCTAGTTCATTGGGTACGACGGCACTGGTTTTATCTAGATTGATGGGGAGGACGGTACTGGTTTTATGAGAGAGATGGAGAGTACGGCAGTGGTATTATGTATGTAGATGGGTAGGGTGGCACTGGTTTTATGTAGAGAGATGCAGAGGACAGGACTGGTTTTATGTAGATAGATGGGGAGGACGGCACTGGTTTTATGTAGACAGATCGGGAGGACGGCACTGGGTTTATGTAGATAGATAGGTAGGATGGCACTAGTTTTATGTAGATAGATGGGGAGGACGGCACTGGTTTTATGTAGATAGATGGGGAGGATGGCACTGGTTTTATGTAGATAGATGGGGAGGATGGCACTGGTTTTATGTAGATAGATGTGGAGGATGGCACTGGTTTTATGTAGATAGATGGGGAGGACGGCACTGGTTTTATGTAGATAGATGGGGAGGATGGCACTGGTTTTATGTAGATAGATGGGGAGGATGACACTGGTTTTATGTACTTAGTTGGGGAGGACGGCACAGGTTTTATGTAGTTAGATGGGTAGGATGGCACTGGTTTTATGTAGATGGGTGGGTAGGACGGCACTGGTTTTATTTAGAGAGATGGGGTGGATGGCACTGGTTTTATGTTGATGCATCAGTAGCACGGCACTGGTTTTATGTAGATAGATAGGTAGGACGGCAATGGTCTTATGTAGATAGATAGGTAGGACGGCAATGGTGTTATGTAGATAGATGAGGCAGATGGCACTGTTTTTATGTAGAGACATGGAGAGGACTGCACTGGTATTATGTAGTTAGATGGAGAGGATGGCACTGGTTTTATGTAGACGGGTGGGTAGGACGTCACTGGTTTTATGTAGATAGATGAGTAGGATGGCACTGATTTTATGTAGATAGATTGGGTGGACGACACTGGTTTTATGTAGATAGATGGGTAGGATGGCACTGGTTTTATGTAGATAGATGAGTAGGATGGCACTTATTCTATGTAGATAGATGGGGTGGACGATACTGGTTTTATGTAGATAGATGGGTAGGACGGCACTGTTTTTATGTAGAGAGATAGAGAGGATGGAACTGGTTTTATGTAGAGAGATGGAGAGGACGGCACTGATTTTATGTAGAGAGACGGGGAGGACGACACTGCTTTTATATAGAGAGATGGGGAGGACGACACTGCTTTTATGCAGACAGATGGGGAGGACGGCATTTGTTTTATGTAGATAGATGGGTAGGACGGCACTGGTTTTATGTAGAGCGATGGGGAGGACGACAGTGCTTTTATGCAGACAGATGGGGAGGACGGCATTTGTTTTATGTAGATAGATGGGTAGGACAGCACTGGTTTTATGTAGTTAGATGGGTAGGACGGCACTGGTTTTATGCAGTTAGATGGGGAGGACTGCACTGGTTTTATGCAGAGAGAGGGGGGAGTACGGCACTGGTTTTATGTAGTTAAATGGGGAGGACGGCACTGGATTCATGTAGAGAGATGGAGAGTATGGCACTCGCATTATGTATATAGATGGGTAGGACGGCAATGGTCTTATGTAGATAGATGAGGAAGATGGCACTGGTTTTATGTAGAGAGATAGAAAGGATGGCACTGGTTTTATGTAGATAGATGGGGAGGATGACACTGGTTTTTTGTACTTAGTTGGGGAGGACGGCACTGGTTTTATGTAGTTAGATGGGTAGGATGGCACTGGTTTATGTAGAGAGATGTGGAGGACGGCACTGGATTCATGTCGAGAGATGGAGAGTATGGCACTGGTATTATGTATATAGATGGGTAGGATGGCAATGGTCTTATGTAGATAGATGAGGAAGATGGCACTGGTTTTATGTAGAGAGATGGAGAGGACGGCACTGGTATTATGTAGTTAGATGGGGAGGATGGCGCTGGTTTTATCTAGTTCGTTGGGTACGACGGCACTGGTTTTATCTAGATAGATGGGGAGGACGACACTGGTTTTATGCAGACAGATGGGGAGGACGGTACTGGTTTTATGAGAGAGATGGAGGGTACGGCACTGGTATTATGTATATAGATGTGTAGGGTGGCACTGGTTTTATGTAGATAGATGGGTAGGATGGCACTAGTTTTATCTAGATAGGAGGATGGCACTGGTTTTATGTAGATAGATGGGGAGGATGGCACTGGTTTTATGTAGATAGATGGGGAGGACGGCACTGGTTTTATGTAGATAGATGGGGAGGATGGCACTGGTTTTATGTAGCTAGATGGGGAGGATGACACTGGTTTTATGTACTTAGTTGTGGAGGACGGCACAGGTTTTATGTAGTTAGATGGGTAGGATGGCACTGGTTTTATGTAGATGGGTGGGTAGGACGGCACTGGTTTTATTTAGAGAGATGGGGTGGATGGCACTGGTTTTATGTTGATGGATCAGTAGCACGGCACTGGTTTAATGTAGATAGATGGGTAGGACGGCAATGGTCTTATGTAGATAGATGAGGCAGATGGCACTGTTTTTATGTAGAGAGATGGAGAGGACTGCACTGGTATTATGTAGTTAGATGGGGAGGATGGCACTGGTTTTATGTAGACGGGTGGGTAGGACGTCACTGGTTTTATGTAGATAGATGAGTAGGATGCAACTGATTTTATGTAGGTAGATTGGGTGGACGACACTGGTTTTATGTAGAGAGATAGAGAGGACGGCACTGGTTTTATATAGGTAGATGGGGAGGACAACAGTGGTTTTATGTAGATAGATGGAAAGGACGGCACTGGTTTTATGTAGAGAGATGGAGAGGACGGCACTGATTTTATGTAGAGAGACGGGGAGGACGACACTGCTTTTATGCAGAGAGATGGGGAGGACGACACTGCTTTTATGCAGACAGATGGGGAGGACGGCATTTGTTTTATGTAGATAGATGGGTAGGACGGCACTGGTTTTATGTAGAGCGATGGGGAGGTCGACAGTGCTTTTATGCAGACAGATGGGGAGGACGGCATTTGTTTTATGTAGATAGATGGGTAGGACAGCACTGGTTTTATGTAGTTAGATAGGTAGGACGGCACTGGTTTTATGTAGTTAGATGGGGAGGACTGCACTGGTTTTATGTAGAGAGAGGGGGAGGACGGCACTGGTTTTATGTAGTTAGATGGGTAGGAGGGCACTGGTTTTATTTAGAGAGATGGGGAGGATGGCACTGGTTTTATGTAGAGAGATTTAGAACACGGCACTGGTTTTATGTAGCTGGATGAGGAGGATGGCACTGGTTTTATGTAGATAGATGGGGAGGATGGCACTGGTTTTATATAGATAGGTGAGTAGGATGGCACTGATTTTATGTAGATAGATGGGGTGGACGACACTGGTTTTATGTAGATAGATGGGTAGGACGGCACTGGTTTTATGTAGAGAGATAGAGAGGACGGCACTGGTTTTATATAGGTAGATGGGGAGGACAACAGTGGTTTTATGTAGATAGATGGAAAGGACGGCACTGGTTTTATGTAGAGAGATGGAGAGGACGGCACTGATTTTATGTAGAGAGACGGGGAGGACGACACTGGTTTTATGTAGAGGGATGGGGAGGACGACACTGCTTTTATGCAGACAGATGGGGAGGACGGCATTTGTTTTATGTAGATGGATGTGGAGAACGGCACT